>NC_133654.1:27823329-28011388 GCF_009905375.1 Apium graveolens | reverse complement strand
GTTGCTTATATTGAGAAAACTCAAGAGAAGCAACAAGCTCAGATTGATCAAATTCTGACAAATCAAGCTTCTCAGCAATCGCAACTTACTGAAATCCAGACCTCAGTGGAACTACTTATCTCTCTTTTATTACCTGCTGATGCCAAAAAGGGGGAGAAGGTAATTAAGTCCAAATGCAAAACCAACAAGTCACTGCAAGGAAAGGATGATGGAAAAGATGACCAAGGAAACTCTGGAATGGGTAGTGGTCATAGTCAAGGTAGAAGGTTTACATCAAGACAAGCTAGTCACAGAACAAGTTCTGATACTGGGAAAAGAATAAGTTCTGCTGCTGGTAAAAGGATAAGTTCTGATGAACTTCTAGATCTTGATGAGGAAATGTCAAGACAGTTATTTCTTCAAGAAAATCCAGGGATGGACTTGGAAAGTTTAAAGGAAGAAGAAGCCAGACTTAAATCAGAGAAAGTCACATCTAAATCTGAAGCTTCTGGTAAAAAGTTACTTCCAAAACCTAAAGGCATTGTGATCAAAGAAAGGATACATACTGAAGAAACTTTGGCTAGATCACAACCACAGATAGATCCAAGATCCAAGGGTAAAGAAAAGGTTGGTGAACCTATCAAGCCTTATGTACCTCCTGAGGAAGAAGAAATTACTGATGGAAAAGATAATCTTGCTCTGACTTCAAGAAAAGTTCTTAAAACAACCTCTGACATGGCTCAAGTTGTTCAGAGTCAAGAAATTGTAAGTTCTGATATTCAGAAGAAGCAAGTAACCTCTGACAGTGCTCAAGTTAACTTGATATCAGAAAATAAATCTAAAACACTCCTACCAGGATTCATTAAAGCAAAACAGACTCAATCTTTGAAGACTACTTCAAGTGGTTTTGAAGCAAGAGTAGTTACTGGAAAGGAAGCTAGAGATAAAACTGGATTGGGAAGTGCTGATGAAAGAAGAGTACACAACACTACTGATGATCCAACTTCCTTATGTGAACCAGGTATTGGAGCAACTCCTGAAAGATTGAATCAACTAGAATCTGTACAGATGGTTTACCATACCTACTTGAAAGAATACATCATGTTGTATTTCATGACAGATGGTAGGGTTTATCATATAAGACAAAATGCCATTCCGTTGAAGTATTTTGAAGAATTGGAGCATGTATTGTTCTTACTTCAAGTGGATGACAGAATAACAGAGACTGCTGCAAACTACTTAAAGGAACAGATTCAGAGACAGAATAGACTTTATTCTGTTAAGTCTGACAGCAGATATGTTCCAAAGTACAGAAATCACAATGGTGATATTGTTGATATGAAGCCTGATACTGCACAGATCAGAACATATCTTGGTATTAAGGGGCTTGAATTCAATCTAGAGTCTAATAAAGCTTATGTCATAAGACTAGATCGGGAGTTGAGAAAAGCAAAGATTAATGATCTCAGAGCTGCAATATTTCAAACTGGTGAAGATACTGCAGAGCTGAAAGATGTCAAACGGAGAATGATTGATGAACTCAGATATGCTGAGAAATGTTTGTTGAAGAATTATCTCAGAACAACTCCTGACATCAGAGAGATCAGAAAATGATGAAGCCAAGTCGAAGATCTACAACTGCTTAAATTCTGATATTTATACAGATTGAAGTTGTTATCAGAAGTTGAATTGGTAAAAACTTTAAGGACTGTAAGTTGTAGTTATCTTGTCTATTTCTCATGCATTTGTACTTAATGTTTTTGACATCATCAAATATCTGTTAAACTTGTATATTTTGTTAATTTACAAGTTGGGGGAGATTGTTAGATATATTTGATAATGTCATGGCTAATATGTTTTATGTTTAGATTTCAGATCTTATTTGAACAGAACAAATCAGTACTTAACTGGTCAGTACTTATACTGGAAGTCAGAACTTAAGGGATATCAGTACTTATGTTATCAGGAGATAGATATCAGAACTTAAGTGCTGAAGGACGATCAGATAAGGACAGTAGCTGATTAAAGTTAAGAAGATCAAGATAAACATAAGAAGAGATATGCATGAAGAAGGAATTCCGTGAAGAATGGAATACTTGGAATAGAAGATATCTGATTGATATATTTTAGGAAGCAGAATTATATTCCATATCAATTAGCGAATATCTTGTAACTGTGTAGTATATAAACACAGAAATAGAGTTTACACTATATGTGTTATCATTATCGAGAATATTATTTAGTATAACTCTAGCAGCTCTCGTGATATTTTGTTCATCACTGAGAGATAACAGTTCCAGATTGTAACAGAGTTTATTGTTTAAATAAAGTTTGTTTTCTGTTACATAAGTTATTGAAGTTTGATTTGATTGTGATAAACACTGTATTCACCCCCTCTACAGTGAAAGTGTGACCTAACATTAGCTATCAATCTTGAGGAGATAATGTGGCGCCCTCCAAACCCGGGTCAGAAGTTTGGGGTCCACACATACTATTTATAACATGCTTATAACAATAATAAAGATAATAATAATATGCAGTGACCCTACTTACCAACTACCACAGACCGCAACAGGTTAAAGTATGCACACAAGCCAAACACACACTTATATTACAAACCGTTTAAATCCCAACTATCCAAACTCAGAACTGAGTATTAAACATTATTACAAACTTTTACAAACTTATATTATCCCAAAAGAAGCCTACTAGCTCAGCAAGATCAACCTGAACCCCTAGCTCTCGCACTGGACTGGGGATCCTCGGTACCAACCGGTTCTTTTTAACTGGAAAAGAACATAAACAACATCGCACAAATGAGCTAACTAGCTCAGCAAATCACAACGACAAAACTGAGAATAATGATCATCAGGTGAAAATGGTTACGATATCAAGTGAACAATGAATTATGATTTAGAATTGGATATTATATTTTCATTTTAAAAACCAAGGTTAGGCTGCTGATCAGTCACGCACTAACCCCGAGCAAAGCACACAACACTGCTCTAACTACTGGATCCAAGGCATACATTGGCCTAACTTGACAATTATATGGTCTGACCACGAATCTGGTCCACAATTTTATAAAAACAATCCAATTCTAACATAATAAAAGAATAAGCAGTAATAAACAATAAACAGAATCATTAACAACATTGGACGTTCAATAATGAAAACGGTTGCAATCTGCATAAAGATCAATATGGCATTTCCAAAGCTTGGCTGTTAGGTAATGAAAGAATTTAATTAACAAAGGAATCAGTGTTTCAGGGTTTCAAGGATTTGACCTTTCAAAGCATAAGATATAATGGTTTGAGTGTGTAAGAAATCAGGTTCAGTGTTTGATATTTAGTTTGTATGTATTTGTGGAGTAGTATCGTATATTTGAGGTTCGTATTTGGGTATAAAACAATCAATGGCTTAGAAAGAATAAGGTTTACGGCTCAAGATCAATAACTGGAACCAGGGTTTTGGGTTCAGCGCTTCAAAGCACTTGCAATATGAAACAAGATTATCAATCAATACAACATCTCGAGAAAGTTCAGAACACTTGCCTGGTACTAGCTTACTATACTGCACTCGCTTTCAATCACCACTGTCTTACTCCTCGACTACCTGTTTTTCTTTCCTACGCCTTGCCTCTTCTTCTCACATATCACAAGCATCTATCATCAATATTTGACTCATACGATTCTATTCGACACATACTTCTATCTACCCTTCGTTTCATCCAAATCCGATTAACGGATTGAAAGTTACGCAATAAACAAGTAAACATCGAATATATAGACCGACAGTTAACCAATCAAGTCACATATAACACATAACACGTCACATAATCAATGACATAACGTTTATAAGGAAGTCTCGGGTCATAAACAGGCTTTCGGATTTTTAAAATGATTTTTAAAACATTTTTCGGAATTAAAACGGGTCGTTGGATCAATTTTGGAGTAATAAACAGGGTTTGGCTGGCCAATTCTGGCTTCAAAATAATTTTATAATAATTATCGAGCCTTGAAAACAATTTAAAATAATATTTTAAAGCTCGAAACTATTTTTCAGAATTTTTAAACCATTTTTAAATAATTAATCTAATTAAATAATTAATTAAAATCAATTAATATTTAATTAAATCAATTAATCAATTAATTGACTAATTAATCAATTAAAAATTAACTGAAATTAATTAACTGATTAATTCAGATTTATTTTTGAATTAAAAATAATTTTTAGAATTAAAATAATAATTTTTGGAATTTTCAGAAATTAAAATCGAATTTTTATAATAAAAATAAATAGGAAATATGATTTTTGAATATTTTTAATACAGTAGTCCTAAATTTGCAAACTCTGGAAACTTCAGGGACCAAACTTCATCGTCCCCAAAAGTCCAGGGACTAAACTGAAATTTTTACACCCCCGTCGCCGGAAAATAAATGGGTGGACGGAGAACTCGATTCCGGCACCCTCACCTCACCATCTGCTCCAGATTTATACTACACAACACCAGGATTCTATTCGTGCAATCAAAACACATCAATCATCCCTGTCCTGGTCGGAAATTAGCCAAGAACATCGCCGGTTTCCGGCGAAACATTGGAAACTTAAAAAGACAACTCCCTACGATTCACTAATCCTCTGTTAACGAGCTATATGCCAATCGATTGTAAATTTCATAAGGAACACAACCCACTATAAATCAACAGCTAATAACCCTTAAATTAAAAAGCCCCAAATTTTAATTGAAAACATTCATACGGGTTATAAACCCTAATTTTAAAATTCGAGAATTAAACCCACTTTTGAGCTTGTTATTGAACTCCAAATCAGACGTATGACATATGAAAATCATCAGGAAAACAAGTTCTACAAAATGCAATCATCAAATCATTCAAACAATCATCCGAACAAAAATTCATATTTTTAATAAAAATAATTCGAAAATAAATAAATTTTCAGGAAAAAATAAACCTTGATTTTTGCAGTGATATGGAACACAGAATCTGATAGTACTCCTTGAGAGCTTCGATTTGGTTACTCCAACTTTTCCAACTGATTTCAATAACACCTTGAAATTGTAGTTTGATTCTCAGAAGGTTTTATGAATTTAGGGTTTTTCTCTGGAAAATTATATATTTAGCTGACTGCAAATGATTTTGATACGAAATAAAATACGGAAAAAGGCTATTCATAATTACGGAAAATTAGTATCCCGTTGGATCATTCCGGATATAAAACGGTACGTTTATTTATAAAAACTGATCCAAACGGTATCGGTTTTCGGGATAATTATCCAAATTAGTACAATTTGTACTGCGGTCTTGGTCTCAGCGCCTGATTACACGCATTACGAGGTGATAATTGTGATAGTTTAATAAAAAGCTCCTGTTTCTCAAAAGTACGAGTTTTATTGATTTATCGAAATGAATATTGTATCGAAAATGTTGCGCCGGGACCTGCGCAGGACAAACCGTACGCCGGATCGAAAATGTTGAAACATGGAAAATGCTCGGAATATTACAATTAGGTTTGGAAGGAGTTCTCGGAAGAGTTTCGGGTTCTAAAACATAACAACGGATGACGTCGGTTGGTTCCCGTTTTTATAAAATAGATTTTGAATACCCGGAAAAAGATTTTATAAAATTCATATGATTCCTATAAATTCATAAATCAACATAAAAATAATTAGGAAGATATGACAATTATCTATATTTTATTTTGGACATATAAAAATTAAAATACTCAATTAATAATATATTTTTTTTAAACATCCAAACACATTTAACTCTTAACAAATAATTCACAGAATAGATACGGAACACATATACTAATTATTTATTAGCAAAAATAATTACACGTTATATCCCGGATATTACATCCTTCCCCCCTTAAAAGGATTCTGTCCTCAGAATCTCCTAAAAAAACAAACGAGGGTACTTTTCTCTCATATCACTTCCTAACTCCCAGGTTAACTCTTCAACCTTTGGGTTTCTCCATAATACTCTTACTAGCTTTATCACTTTATTTCTCAATACTTTCTCCCTTTCCTCTAGAATCTCTATCGGACTCTCTACATATGACAAATCTGCTTGAACCTCTATTGGCTCATATTCTATTACATGCCCGGAGTCTGGATTATACTTCTTAAGCATCAATACGTGAAAAATATTGTGAATGTGTTCCATGTGCGGAGGTAACGCCAATTCGTAAGCTACTTTGCCAACGCGCTTTAGAATCTCAAAAGGTCCGACATATCTTGGGCTCAGCTTTTCTTTCTTTCCAAACCTCGTTAGTCCCTTCCACGGTGATACTTTCAGTAATACCAAGCTTCCTTCTTCGAATTCCACGTCTTTCCTTGACTGGTCTGCATATTTCCTTTGGCGGTCCTGTGCGGCTATCAATCTCTTCTGGATAATTTCAACCACTTCCTTTATTTGTTGTACTAGTTCAGGTCCAAGTATTTTGTGTTCTCCTACTTCGTCCCAATACACTGGAGATCTGCATTTGCGTCCATAAAGGGTTTCATAGGGTGGCATCCCAATACTGGCGTGATAACTGTTGTTGTAAGCGAATTCTACCAGAGGTAAATGTTCATCCCAACTTCCTTTAAAATCAATAGCACAACATATCTTCAATCATCTGGATCGTTCTTTTACTTTGGCCGTCCGTCTGTGGGTGGTAGGCTGCACTCATATTCAGTCTCGTTCCCAAATATTCCTGAAAACTCTTCTAAAATCTTTAATTAAATCTTGGATCTCGATCCGATACAATGGACACAGGAACTCCATGACGAACTACAATTTCCTTCAGGTACATATGGACTAATTTGTCGAGCGAAAATATTTCATTTATAGGCAGAAAATGAGCTGACTTGGTAAGTCTATCCACTATAACCCAAATGGCATCATGATTAGCCCTTGTCCTTGGTAATCCAACTATGAAATCCATGGCAATATGTTCCCACTTCCACTCTGGAATCTCCAATGGCTGTAGCAATCCACTTGGTCTTTGATGTTCGGCTTTAACTCTCTGACATGTATAACATCTGCTAACCCATTCCGCAATTTCCCTTTTCATATCTGGCCACCAATAATTTTCCTTTAAATCTCTGTACATTTTGGTACTCCCTGGATGGATTGAATACCTTGAATTATGTGCTTCCTGTAAAATTTCATTCTTCAGCTCCGTCATCGGTGGAATCCAAATTCTTGAAGAAAACCGAAGAATACCTTGATCTTCCTTTTGCGTGCACAATTCTTCACCTACCAAACAATTTATATCTTGATCCATTACATCTTCCTGACACTTCTTTATTTTCTATAACAACTCCGGCTGGAAAGTCATACTGTACACTTTTGCTTCATTAGGTCTGCAAACTCTAATCTCCAATTCCAGTTTCTGAAATTCCTTATATATCTCTTCAGGTACTGATAACACATTTAACTTTTCCTTCCGACTCAACGCGTCTGCTACAACATTCGCTTTACCGGGATGATAATTAATCGAGCAATCGTAATCCTTGATCAATTCTAACCATCTCCTTTGCCTCATATTAAGCTCCTTCTGTGTGAATATGCACTTCAAACTTTTATGATCCGTGTAAATCTCGCACTTTTCTCCATACAGATAATGTCTCCAAATCTTCAAAGCAAAAACTATAGCTGCTAGCTCCAAATCATGAGTAGGATATTTCTGTTCGTGTGGTTTCAATTGCCTTGATGCATACGCAATCACCTTATCGTGTTGCATTAGAACACATCTTAGTCCTTTATGAGAAGCATCGCTATAAATTACGAAATTCCCTTGATCGTCTGGAAGTGACAAAACAGGTGTTGTAATTAATCTTCGCTTTAATTCCTGAAAACTTTCTTCGCATTTATTGTTCCATATAAACTTTTCATTCTTCCGTGTAAGCTTTGTCAATGGTGTGGCAATCCTTGAAAATTTTTGAACGAATCGACGATAATATCCTGCTAATCCCAAGAAACTTCTTACCTCGGTGGGTGTTCTCGGTCTTTCTCAATTTGTAATTGCCTCAATCTTTGCTGGGTCCACTTTGATCCCTTCATTACTGACTATGTGTCCTAAGAACTGAACATCCTGTAGCCAAAACTCACACTTCGAGAATTTAGCATATAACTTCTTTTTCCTTAGAATCTCCAAAGCTGTTCTCAAATGTTCTGCATGATCCCCTTCCGTCTTTGAATAAATCAAAATAGCGTCTATAAACATAATAACGAATTTGTCCAAGTATTCCTTGAAAATTCTGTTCATCAGGTCCATAAACGCTATCGGGGAATTGGTCAATCCAAAAGACATCACTAAAAATTCGTAATGTCCATACCTTGTTCTGAAAGCTATCTTTGGTATATCTTCTGGCTTGATCTTCAGTTGATGATATCCCTATCTTAAATCAATCTTGGAGAAGTACTTGGCTCCCTTCAGTTGATCAAACAGATCGTCAATTCTGGGTAACGGATATTTGTTCTTGATTGTAAGCTTGTTGAGCTCCCTATAGTCGATGCACAGTCTCATGCTTCCATCTTTCTTCTAGACAAATAATACCGGTGCACCCCACGGGGATACACTGGGTCTGATTACTCCTTTCTCTAACAACTCTTGCAATTGCTTCGCTAGCTCTTTCATCTCAACGGGCGCCATTCTATACGGGGCCTTGGATACCGGTTCTGTTCCAGGTGCTAAGTCGATTGCAAACTCAATTTCTCTATCTGGAGGAAGTCCTGGTAACTCGTCGGGAAACACGTCTGGAAATTCATTCACTACTGGAATATCTTCAAGTTTTGCTGGCTCCTAACTTTTATCAATCACATATACCACGAAATGCTTGCATCCTTGCCGTAGTAACTTTTTGGCTTGAATCATCATTAAGAACTTCTTTACTTGCTTCTGGCCCTTGAACGTTACTATCCTCTCATCTGGCATCTTCACCATTACCTTCTTATTTTGATAATCTATCTGGGCATCGTGCTTAGATAACTAATCCATTCCTAAGATAACGTCAAATTCTCCTAACTTAAATGGTATTAATTCTACACAAAACTTACTACCAGAAATCTCAATCTCACAATTCCCACAAACTTGATTAACAGATACACGTTCTTGATTTGCTAATTCCACAGTCATTATTTCATTTAAATACTCAACTGGACAATTTAACTTGCTAATAAAATCTTGTGAAACAAACGATCGAGTTGCTCCCGAATCTATTAACACTTTGGCACATAAAGAATTCACATTAAGCGTACCTACCACGACATCAGTATCCTGGATAGCATCCTTCACAGACATGTCAAAAACTCTAGCCATTGGGGTCTCATTCACTGCTGGAGTAGATCCCATAATCCTCAATGCATTACTGACTGGGCTGGTGTCTTGCAATCCCTGGCCATATGTCCTAGCTTTCCATATTTAAAGCACGTTAATCCAATGGCTGGAACCTTAACGGCTGGATTCCGGATAGGCTGGTCCTCATTTGCGGGCTGATTCCGGCACTTCCTTGAATAGTGCCCTTTCTGGTTGCACTTAAAACAAACCACATTTAACTTATTACAAACTCCTCCATGTTTCTTTCCACATACCTGACAATCTGAAAAAGTTAATCTCAACTTATTCGGCTGATTCGCATTAACTGGACGGTTGCCCTGGCCTCCGTCGCTTGCATTTTATCTCTTGAAATTAAAATTCCTCCCTGGCTGAAACTTGCCCTTCTTAAAATTTGGAAACTTCCATGGTTGTGACTGACCTTCATTCCCTTCAAATTTCCTTTTCTTGCTTTCTTTCTCCTTCTGTGACATCTCACTCTCTGTCTCTGCGATCATAGCCTTCTGTACAACTCCTGCATAGGTATCCAATTCAAAAATGGCTACCTTCCCTCTGATCCATGACTTCAAACCTTGCTGGAATCTCTTAGCCTTCTTCCTGTCAGTATCCACATACGACGGCACATACCTTGACAATTCCTCAAACTTACTCTCATAATCTCCCACCGACATATTCCATTGCTTTAATTCTAAAAACTTCAGCTCCATCTGATCCTGGACAAACTGAGAAAAATACTTTTCTAAAAACAATTCCTTAAACCTCTCCCAAGTAATAACATCTGTACCTTCCAATATTTTCACCATCTCCCACTAATAGGTGGCCTCATTCTTCAAATAGTAACTTGTAAACTCGACCTTCTGTTCTTCCTTTACTTTCACTAAGGCAAATGCCTTCTCTATCTCCTTTAACCAAACATTTGCTTCAATCGGCTCTAAGGAACCCTTGAATTCTGGTGGGTTTACTGCCTGAAAAGTTTTGAAAGTTACCTGGGGATTGGTCTGTCTTTGTTGTTGTTGTGTCAGGTGAACTGTTTGTTGGGCCAAGATTTGGAGAATCTGGGCTATTGCTGGGTCTATAGGTCCTGGGTTTGCATTCTGGTTTGTATCATCTTGGTTATTATTGTTGTTGTTGTTGGTTTCTTCATTCTGGGTGTTGGTGCGGGTATTTCTTCTAGGAGGCATTTTCTTTAAAGAATCAAACAACTTATTTAGCTTTTAAATCAAATTCTTTGCATAAAAGAAAAGTTTTGTAAAATAGAAATACCTCTTTTTGAAAACAGTTGTAACAGTTGAACTAAGTAAATTGCATGCTTCTTTACAGAATATAAATCATTATGGAAAACAGGGTACATGGTATCACAGGGGTATAACGGGTGTCATAAATAAGGTAAAGTAAAACAGGTGCAATAAAATAAATGACAGTGCTGGAAAAGAAAAGGTACTGATATATATAGATCAAAAGTTTTGGATAGTACAAGCGTAAAGACACTTCGGAAGTAAAAGCAAAAGGGTACAACAACCTACTCACTAGTCAGCATAGCTAGTCTCTAAATACAACTCAAAAGTCTACTGATACACACTACACACTACTGTACATAATACATAACCATAATAACGCTGCTCAGCATCTCTATCTTTGGATCTCTGACTCATGGCAAGTCTGGACCTCCAATCTCTTCAAGCTCCTCTAGAACCCACTTAGCCCACTCCACTAGGAAATCAGGGGTGATGTCCTCATGTGTAGCCTCAGCAATCCTCACAACAGCTGCCCTACGAAACACCTGGAGCCTCTCTCTAATTCGCCTCTCACCACTCCCAACCTCTCTAGTATGCATGATATATAGTAACTCCTGAATCTGACCCTGTAGGAATCGCTGCTCCATAAGGCAAGCCTCAAACTGATGATATGGGACATGATAAGAAGAGAACTGGAAAGGTACTCCTGTAACTGAATGACCAGTAAAGCCTGAATCAGCAGGTGGGGGTCCTCTGATAGGTGGCCTCATGCCTGGGGGTGGAATGGCCTGTAGTGGTACGGGCGGCAACACATGTGGAGGTAGAATAGCCAACACTGGTGGAATAACGGGACGTGGATCTGAAGATGGTACTCCAACTGAAGGCTCTGAGTGATCAGCTGATACGGGGATAAAAGAGTCGGCCATCACTGCTATCTGAAATCATATCGCAATATAAGAATCTCGAACCATGACGCGAATCATACTAATACCTGCTATACCGTAGCACTCAACCTCTCGACGTTCTATCTTTCTATTTCTTACTTCTAATCCTAACCCTCTACCCATTCCTGTCAACCTAGGCTTGTGTAGTGACTTATAACCTATAGCTCTGATACCAAACCTGTGGCGCCCTCCAAACCCGGGTCAGAAGTTTGGGGTCCACACACACACTATTATAACCTGCTTATAACAATAATAAAGATAATAAAAATATACAGTGACCCTACTTACCAACTACCACGGACCGCAACAGGTTAAAGTATGCACACAAGCCAAACACACACTTATATTACAAACT
Source organism: Apium graveolens (assembly GCF_009905375.1). Taxonomy (NCBI): domain Eukaryota; kingdom Viridiplantae; phylum Streptophyta; class Magnoliopsida; order Apiales; family Apiaceae; genus Apium; species Apium graveolens. The sequence continues at coordinate 27,999,530 of NC_133654.1, read as the reverse complement.
GTTCAAATCCCAACTATCCAAACTCAGAACTGATTATTAAACATTATTATAAACTTTTACAAACTTATATTATCCCAAAAGAATCCTACTAGCCCAGCTCGATCAACCTGAACCCCTAGCTCTCGCGTTGGACTGGGGATCCTCGGTACCAACCGGTTCCTTTTTAACTGGAAAAGAACATAAACAACATCGCACAAATGAGCTACCTAGCTCAGCAAGTCACAACGACAAAACTGAGAATAATGATCATCAGGTGAAAATGGTTACGATATCAAGTAAAAAATGAATTATGATTTAGAATTGGATATTATATTTTCATTTTAAAAACCAAGGTTAGGCTGCTGATCAGTCACGCACTAACCCCGAGCAAAGCACACAACACTGCTCTAACTACTGGATCCAAGGCACACATTGGCCTAACTTGACCATTATATGGTCTGACCACGAATCTGGTCCATAATTTTATAAAAACAATCCAATTCTAACATAATAACAGAATAAGCAATAATAAACAATAAACATAATCATTAACAACATTGGACGTTCAATAATGAAAACGGTTCCAATCTCCATAAAGATCAATATGGCATTTCCAAAGCTTGGCTGTTAGGTAATGAAAGAATTGGATAACAAAGGAATCAGTGTTTCAGGGTTTCAAGGATTTGGCCTTTCAAAGCATAAGATACAATGGTTTGAGTGTGTAAGCAATCTGGTTCAGTGTTTGATATTTAGTTTGTATGTATTTGTGGAGTAGTATCGTATATTTGAGATTCGTATTTGGGTATACAAAAATCAATGGCTTAGAAAGAATAAGGTTTACGGCTCAAGATCAATAACTGGAACCAGGGTTTTGGGTTCAGCGCTTCAAAGCACTTGCTATATAAAACAAGATTATCAATCAATACAACATCTCGAGAAAGTTCAGAACACTTGCCTGGTACTAGCTTACTATACTGCACTCGCTTTCAATCACCACTATCTTACTCCTCGACTACCTGTTTTCCTTTCCTACGCCTTGCCTCTTCTTCTCACATATCACAAGCATCTATCATCAATATTTGACTCATACGATTCTATTCGACACATACTTCTATCTACCCTTCGTTTCTTCCAAATCTGATTAACGGATTGAAAGTTACGCAATAAACAAGTAAACATCGAATATATAGACCTACAGTTAACCAATCAAGTCACATATAACACATAACATGTCACATAATCAATGATATAACGTTTATAAGGAAGTCTCGGGTCATAAACAGGCTTTCGGATGTTTAAAATGATTTTTAAAACATTTTTCGGAATTAAAACGGGTCGTTGGATCAATTTTGGAGTAATAAACAGGGTTCGGCTGGCCAATTCTGGCTTCAAAATAATTTTATAATAATTATCGAGCCTTGAAAACAATTTAAAATAATATTTTAAAGCTCGAAACTATTTTTCGGAATTTTTAAACCATTTTTAAATAATAAATCTAATTAAATAATTAATTAAAATCAATTAATAATTAATTAAATCAATTAATCAATTATTTTTCGAATTAATTGACTAATTAATTAATTAAAAATTAACTAAAATTAATTAACTGATTAATTCATATTTATTTTTGAATTTAAAATAATTTATGGAATAAAAATAATAATTTTTGAAATTTTCAGAAATTAAAATCGAATTTTTATAATAAAAATAAATAGGAAATATGATTTTTGAATATTTTTAATACAGTAATCCTAAATTTGCAAACTCTGGAAATTTTAGGGACCAAACTTCATCATCCCCAAAAGTCCAGGGACTAAACTGAAATTTTTACACCCCCGTCGCCGGAAAATACAGGGGTGGCCGGAGAACTCGATTCCGGCACCCTCACCTCACCATCTGCTCCAAATTTATACTACACAACACCGGGAATCTATTCGTGCAATCAAAACACATCAATCATCCCTGTCCTGGCCGGAAATTGGTCAAGAACATCGCCAGTTTCCAGCGATACATCGAAAACTTAAAAAGACAACTCCCTTTGATTCACTAATCCTCTGTTAACGAGCTATATACCAATCGATTGCAAATTTCATAAGGAACACAACCCACTATAAATCAACAGCTAATAACCCTTAAATAAAAAAACCTCAAATTTCAATTGAAAACATTCATACGGGTTATAAACCCTAATTTTAAAATTCGAGAATTAAACCCACTTTTGAGCATGTTATTTAACTCCAAATCAGACGTATGACATATGAAAATCATCAGGAAAACAAGCTCTACAACATGCAATCATCAAATCATTCAAACAATCATCCGAACAAAAATTCATATTTTTAATAAAAATAATTCGAAAATAAATAAATTTTCAGAAAAACCTTAATTTCTGCAGTGATATGGAACACATAATCTGATAGTACTCCTTAAGACCTTCGATTTGGTTACTCCAACTTTTCCAACTGATTTTAATAACACCTTGAAATTGTAGTTTGATTCTCAGAAGGTTTTATGAATTTAGGGTTTTTCTCTGAAAAATTATATATTTAGCTGACTGCAAATGATTTTGATACGAAATAAAATATGGAAAAATGCTATTTATAATTACGGAAAATTAGTATCCCATTGGATCATTCCGGATATAAAACGGTACGTTTATTTATAAAAACTGATCCAAACGGTATCGGTTTTTGGGATAATTATCCAAATCAGTACAATTTGTACTGCGGTCTTGGTCTCAGCGCCTGGTTACACGTATTACGAGGTGATAATTGTGATAGTTTAATAAAAAGCTCCCGTTTCTCGAAAATACAAGTTTTATTGATTTATCGAAATGAATATTGTATCGAAAAAGTCGAAACATGGGAAATACTCGGAATATTACAATTAGGTTAGGAAGGAGTTCTCGGAAGAGTTTCGGGTTCTAAAAACATAACAACGGATAACGTCGGTTGGTTCCCGTTTTTATAAAATAGATTTTGAATACCCGGAAAAAGATTTTATAAAATTCATATGATTCCTATACATTCATAAATCAACATTAAAATAATTAGGAAGATATGACAATTATCTATATTTTATTTTGGACATATAAAAATTAAAATACTCAGTTAATAATATATATTTTTTTTAAACATCCAAACACATTTAACTCTTAACAAATAATTCACAGAATAGATACGGAACACATATACTAATTATTTATTAGCAAAAATAATTACACGTTATATCCCGGATATTACGGATAAGAGGGACACCTACGAATTGTTAATTTCATGGTTTCTGATGATGTCTCAACAGAATGGATTAATGCAACAAGAATGATTCAACAAGAATTATCCGGATGTTTTGCAAGTCTACAGATAAGGATTAGGGTTTTTATGTAACTCTTGTTTATCTGGATAAATATCTTTTAACTTATCTCAAACAAACCCTATATTATAAACCAAGTTTGAATTATTCAAAACCTATCTTTTACTTGGTTTATCTATTTCAAACAAACTAATAGATTAGCCTTCAAGATTAATTCAAATATTTTCAAACAAACTTATTTTCAAATCTTATCTATCTTATCCTTTGTTTGAAAATAAATTTGTTAGAACTTTTCCTATAAATACAACTCACTATTTCAGATTTGTGGCTAATGCTTGGACGTCAATCTTTTATCATCTGAAAACACCTTCTTGTTCTTTATACCCAAGATATACATCCAGTTAAACAAGAAGCCTAGTTTGAGTTGTAATCTTTTACATTCTATTCTTGTATCTGAAAGGTGTATTATACCACTTGTCCCGGGTTGTGGGAGTTTGATTACAGGAGGAAGGCCAAGTAGATGTGTGCTAGGTAGTTGTGTGCTAGGGAAAGGTTTCTTTCAAGTGGGCCAAGTTTGTAATCAGGAAAGTTTGTAAGTACATTGTTTTAAGTGGATATAATACATTCTCTATGCTAGTTGGCATAGGGACTTGGATGTAGGCCATAGACTAGGACTAGGGGCCGAACCAAGTGAAAACTCTTGGTGTTCTGCATTGTTTAATTTCTTTTTTACTGCATTTATATTTCAATAATTTATTTTTCTGTAGTTAAAAGAGACTGTCCCATACCCTGTCTCATTTGTAAAGGGACTGTCCCATTTGCATAACAGACTGTCCCATTTGCTTTGTCAGTTAGAATATCATACTATCTATCAAGCCATTGAATTTCAATTGGTATCAGAGCAGGTGCATTTAATTCTCTTTTTAGTGTTTATTTTGCTAGCGATCCATGGCTCAATTAGATAGGTATTCAAATAATTATCCACCACTGCTTCATGGTGCTGAAAACTACAATGATTGGAAGTTTCGGATGAAAATCTTTCTCCAACATGATGCATTCGAATGGGATGCTGTAGAAAATGGTTTTACAACTCCAATGAAGAATGGGAAGCCAAAATCCCTCAAGGATCTCTCTCCTGAAGAAGTGAATGCAATGAACTCCAATGTTAAAGCTATGAACTCTCTTCTTAATGGCATGGTAGCTACCGAGTTACGAAAAGTATCATCATGTACTATGGCCAAACAGATCTGGGATACGATCGAAGTCAGCCACGAAGGCATTTGTAAGGTACGTGAAGTAAAATTAAGTATGCTTATGAATGACTATGAAGGTTTCAGGTTGGAAAGAGATGAAAGCGTGTGAGATGCTCAAGGGAGATTCTTGACATTGATGAACTCTATCTCACTTCTGGAAAGGATCATTCCTCAATCTGAGATCAATAGAAAAATCCTCAGAGCAATGCCAAAGAAGTTTGCTCCAAAGGTTACAATTCTGCAGGATTCAACACTTCTTTCAACCATGGACACTTTAACACTCTTCAGTGAATTGGAAGAGTTCAAAAATCAGCTAAGAAGATATGATGAAGAAGATGAAGCTCCTCGTAAAAAGACTCTTGCACTCAATGCCGAAGCTGATGAGTCTCCTGATGATTCTGATGAAGAGATCGCTCTTCTGATCAAGAAGTTTCATAAATTTCTTGCCAAACGGAATGCCTCCAAATGACCTATGAAATCACAGTTTCCAAAGAAGGACTTCAAATCTAATCCGAGCAAGGAAAATAAAACAAATCAAAGAAAGGACACTTATTTTGAGTGTGGAAAGAAAAGAAATTTCAAAAAGGACTGCTACAAGCTGAAGAACAAAAAGAAGGCATTAATTACTTGGAGTGATGATGAATCTGACGTGTAGATCGATTCAGATGATGAAGTTGCTCAAATTTGCTTTACAGGACTCGAGGACAGCTCCAGTGACAATGATGAGGTACAAAATATAAAGTATAATTCAAATATATCTCCATCGATGTTGAAAATGCAAGTTCAGGTTAAGAAGCTTAAAGAAAAGAATGCTTATTTAAATCAAGCACTAAGTGAAGTTCTTAGTGAAATGGATGATCCCATGAAGGATGAAGCCTTGGTTGCTGAAAACAAATCCTTTCTTGAAAGGGTTTCAAAACTTACTGAGGAAAATCAATATCTCAAAAATGAGATTGATATGAAAGATGTCTGTCTTGAAGCTTTGAAGAAAGAGTCAATTTCTGTTGATCCAGAAACTGTCAAAAGAGACAGTGTTCCTGATCCCCTAGTTCCGGAATTAAAGCAGAAAGTGGCACAGCTTGAAAAGGATTTAGCAAAATGCTTTCATGGAGAAGGAACTTTGAATTCTCTTCTTGGTGAACAAAAATCTTCTCTTGATAAAGGAGGTTTAGGGTGTGAATCAATCAAGAAATGTGCATTTCAAGGCGGTTACAAGCGAGCTCCTATGAAGTATAAGATGTCATATGAGAAATGTCGAGATTGTGGCAAAGTTGGTCACACTACATCTGAATCTAGATTATGTGGAATCAAGGGCTACTCTTCTTACTCATCTCATAAATCGTCTGCTAGATATAAGTCTGATAATACATCTGTTAATATTGTTCAGATGTGGATTAAGAACTCAGATAGACATTTATATAAGATCTGTGATACTAACCAACCAGGACCCAAGGTTAAGTGGGTACCTAAGAGATAAAACAATTTTTTTGCAGGTTTGCTTAAAGGTCCATGTTTCGTGAAATAAATGGATCATCGACGGTGGTTGTTCACGTCACATGACAAGTGATAAATCCAAGTTTCTATCTCTAGTTGCCAAGGAAGGTTGTTTAGTTACTCTTGGAGATTCTAACATCGTCCGAATTATTGGAAAAGGCACCATTGGTAATGACAGGTTTGCTATTTCTAACGTTCGTTTAGTTAATGGTTTGAAATACAATCTTATTAGTGTAAGTCAACTTACCGATGCTGGTCATAAAGTTAAGTTTGATAAAGATGTATGCTATATCGGTACTAATACTAACGAGTTTGCTTTAGTTGCCAAAAGGAAAGGGAATATTTTTGTGTTAGATTTTGATGAACAGCAGGAGGAAATTTGTCTTGCTACTGTTCAAGATCAGCAGAATCTTTGGCATCGGCGTTTAGGTCATGTTCACATGGATCTTCTTCGGAAGATATCTTCTCATGATCTGGTACGAGGTCTACCCAAAATGAAATTCAAAAAGATTAAACCTTGCACAGCATGTCAGCTAGGAAAACAGGTAAAAACATCTTTCACTGCTAAGAATCGTGTGTCAACAACTGACCCTTTGCAGCTTCTTCATCTAGATCTTTTTGGTCCAGAAAGGTATGTAAGTTTGGGAGGTAAGAATTATGCTTTTGTTATAGTTGATGATTATTCTCGTTTTACTTGGGTACTATTTTTACATACTAAGGATGAAGCTTTTGTTGAGTTTAAGGATCTTATTACTAACCTTGAGACTAGGTATTCCTTTAAGCTCAAAACAATTCGTAGCGATCATAAAGGTGAATTCGAGAAGGATTCCATTACCTTCTGCAAATCGAGAGGAATTACTCATGAATTCTCAGCTCCTCGTACTCCTCAGCAGAACGGAGTAGTGGAACGCAAAAATAGGGCATTACAGGAAACTGTCAGAACTCTACTGCATGAGAGTAAGCTTCCAAGAAAATTTTGGGCTGAAGTGGTACACACTTCCTGTTATGTTTTAAATAGAGTACTTATTCGTCCTATATTGCTTAAAACTCCCTATGAATTGCTTAAGAAAAAGACTCATAACATCAGTTATTTTTGAGTATTTGGTTCAAAGTGTTTTATTTTAGATACTCAAAATAATCGAGGCAAGTTTGATGCAAAATCTACGGAAGGAATCTTCTTGGGATATTCTACAACAAGCAAAGCTTATCGTGTTTATAATTATGTCAAGAACAAAGTAGAAGAATCCATCAATATTGCTTTCAATGAATCCTCAAGGAATATATCTCCAATTGATGAAGACACTGTAGATCTACCGTCTCATTCCCAAATGAGACAGTCTCATTCTGAAAAGAGTCAGTCTCATTCTGAAAAATCAAGCAGCCAAGACTCTCCAGGTTCATCTCAGTCTTCTGATAATTCTTCAGGATCTAATCAATCTTCAGATGAATCTTCTGGATCTCCAAAGACTCCTGATAGTGTTTCGAATGTGATATCTATTGCTCCTTTGGATAAATATTCACAAGCGGAAATGAGACAGTCTCTTTTGCATGAGACAACTCCTATTCATTTCCAGGCAGACAATTCTAATGAGGAAGAAATGAGTAATATTCAACTTCCTAAGTCTTCTAGGACTGTGAAGAATCATCCACCAGATAATCTTCTCACTGATTTAGATCAAGGGATTTCTACTCGAAGCAGATTTCACAATCTGTGTGCATTCTGCGCTTTTGTTACGGAGTTCGAACCAAAGAATGCTCAAGAAGCAGTTGCAGATGAACATTGGTCAGTTGCTATGCAGGAAGAACTTTATCAGTTCGAGCGTTGTGATGTTTGGGAACTCGTCCCACCTCCTCGGGATGCCAAGATCATTGGTACTCGTTGGGTTTTCAAGAATAAGAAGGATGAAGATGGAAATATCATTCGAAATAAATCTCGTTTGGTTGCTCAGGGGTACAACCAGCAGGAAGGAATCGATTACGACGAGACTTATGCTTCAGTAGCTTGGTTAGAAGCTATTCGAATCTTAATGGCTTTTGCAGCTTACAAGAAGTTCAAGCTCTACCAGATGGACGTCAAGAGCACTTTTCTAAATGGCTATCTCAAGGAAGAAGTTTACGTGAAGCAGCCTCCAGGTTTTATTCATGAGAAGAACCTTAACTATGTTTACAAGCTCAAGAAATCTGTCTATGTATTGAGACAGTCCCCTCGTTGTTGGTACGAGCGTCTCAGTCAGTTTCTTGTGAACAATGGTTTCATTCGCGGTATACTCGATCCAACTCTCTTTATTTTTCATAAACATGATAACTTTCTTTTAGTTCAAGTTTATGTTGATGATATAGTATTTGGATCTTCTAACGAATCTTTGTGTAAGTGGTTTTCTGATTGCATGCATAAGGAATTCGATATGAGTTTGATGGGTGAATTGCAGTACTTCCTAGGTTTGCAAATTAATCAGTCTAATGCATGAATATTTATTCACCAAGGCAAGTACATAAAGGATTTACTCAAAGATTTGCATTTGATCATGTCACACTTAAATCAACTTCGATGAGTACTTCAGTTAAGCTTACAAAGGATGAACAAGGTACACATGTAGATGTCACTAAATTTCGAGGTATGATTGGTTCATTGTTATATTTAACTGCCTCACGACCTGACATTATGTATAGTGTATGCTTGTGTGCTCGTTTTCAATCTCAATCTAAAGAATCTCATTTGAATGCCGTTAAACGTATTTTTAAATATTTGAAAGGTACGAGTGACTTGGGATTATTTTATCCAAGCTCCTCTTCCTTTGACTTAATCGGTTTTTCGGATGGTGACTATGCAGGGTCACAGGTTGATAGAAAAAGCACAAGTGGTGCTTGTGAATTTTTAGGAGATTGTTTGGTTTCATGGCATAGTAAAAAGCAAACTTCTGTAGCTCTTTCTACTGCTGAAGGAGAGTACATTGCAGCTGGAAGTTGTTGTGCTCAAATTTTATGGATACAACAAACATTATAGGATTTTGGTATTTCTTATTCAAATTTTCCTATTTATTGTGATAATAACTCTGCAATTAATATTTATAAAAATCATGTCATGCATTCTCGTACTAAGCATATTGATGTTCGTCATCATTTTCTTCGAGATAATGTTTCTAAAGGTAATATTGAGCTTATTTACATATCTACTGAGAATCAGCGTGCAGATATCTTCATTCAGCCTTTAGCTGAAGATAGATTTTATGTAATGCATCGTGAACTAGGTATGTGTTCCATGTAATTTTATGTGATTAATTGTGCATTTTGTCATAATATTCATATATGTTTTTGTGATAATTAGCTAATGTAGTTCTGTGTCAATCAATATTTACTATATGTGTTTATCTGTTTTGTAATTATTAGTATTAATATATTTTATTATTTTTAGTCCGTGTGTTGTTGCGTGTTTATTGCTTATAGATTTAGGATATCTTTTGATTTAACTTATCACCTCCTCGTATTTCTTGCATGTACTTTCTTTTCAGTACATCACTTCTTTCTCTCCATTGTTTCCACTTCCATCTCTAACTCTTCAGTTCTCTTCTCTATTTAAGCCCATCTTCTTAACCTTTTCGTTTTCTTATTCATCTACTCTCTCCTAAAACACTCAAACCATTTTCATCTCTCTTCTATTTTCTCAATCTTTTTCCATGGCACGCAAATCGACTCCGTTCACCCGTTCTCGATCCGCCTCTCAACGAACCCCAATCGATGCAGCCTCAGGTTCAAAGTGTCAAAAAGTCGGTAAATTGGAATCTGAAGTGTCTAGCGGAGCATCTGATAGTTCTTTTGAGCGACATGCAAAAGAAAATGTTTCGAAAGTGATGTCAAAGTTAATTTTGAAGGAACGTCTGTGTGATTTGGATCTTTTGAAGAAAGTCGGAACTGTGGAGTTGTTTGAGTCAGTTGGTTGTTCGTCGTTGTTGTCGCCCCCCGAGGTTATTTATCCTGAGTTAGTGAAAGAATTTTATGCCAAGCTTCATATTCTTGATGGTAATATTGTGTTCTCAGAGGTGCAAGGGAATCCGGTTTATTTTAAGGCTGATCTACTCGCAAGGCTTACGGGCGTTTCTGACAAGGGAATTTGTCCGTCGACTACTCATCAAGCTTTTCAAGATATTCTCGGCCTTCAGTATGAGGAACAGCTCAAAGTCATTCTTGGCGACAATTTCGTTTCAGTATTTGTCAAACCGCTGGTAAACGATTTAACTCTTGTCTCTCTTTTGTTATTTCATTTATTTCATACAAATGTTGTAATATCTGGGATATATCATTTAATTATTTTTGCTATTATACAATTATTATGTGTGTACAGTATATATTCTGTGAGTTAATTGTTAAATGTTATCTGTACTTGGATATTCAAAAATAATATTAATTGAGTATTTTAATTTTTATATGTCCAAAATAAAATATAGATAATTGTCATATCTTCCTAATTATTTTTATGTTGGGTTATGGATTTATAAGAATCATCTAAAATTTCTAAAATCTTTTTCCGAGTATTTAAAATCTATTTTATAAAAACGGGAACCAACCGACGTCATCCGTTGTTACGTTTTTAGAACCCGAAACTTTTCCGAGAACTCCTTCCTAACCTAATTGTAATATTCCGAGCATATTCCATGTTTCGACTTTTTCGATCTGGCGTACGGTTTGTCCTGCGCGGGTCCCGGCGCAACATTTTTGATACAATATTCGTTTCGGTAAATCAATAAAACTCGTATTTTCGAGAAACGGGAGCTTTTTATTAAACTATCACAATTATCACCTCGTAATACGTGTAACCAGGCGCTGAGACCAAGACCGCAGTACAAATTGTACTGATTTGGATAATTATCTCGAAAACCGATACCGTTTGGATCAGTTTTTACAAATAAACGTACCATTTTATATCCGGAATGATCCAACGGGATACTAATTTTCCGTAATTATAAATAGCCTTTTACCGTATTTTATTTCGTATCAAAATCATTTGCAGATAGTTAATTCTATAATTTTCAGAGAAAAACCCTAATTACATAAACTGTTCTAAGAATCAAACAGCAAAACGAAGGCGTTACCGATCTCTGTTTTCAAAGCTTGAGTAACCAAAACGAAGGATTTGAAGTGTTCTATCAGATTCTGAGCTTTGTTTCACTGCAGAACCAAAGGTTTATTTTCTGAAAATTTATTTATTTTTGAATTAAAATTATTAAAACTATGAATTTTTGTTCGGATGATTGTTTGTATGATTTGATGATTGCATGTTGTAGAGCTTGTTTTCCTGATGATTTTCATATGTCATACGTCTGATTTGGAGTTCAATAACATGTTCAAATTTGAGTTTGATTTTCGAATTTTAAAATTAGGGTTTATAACCCGTATGAATGTTCTTAATTGAAATTTGGGGGTTTCTTATTCTGTGATAGATTGATGTTGTGTTATAGTGGGTTGTGTTCTCTGTGAAATTTGCAATCTAGTCGTATAAGTTTCATGAATCAACGAGGTCTGTAAAAGAGGGAGTTAGGTTTTAAAGTTTTCGTCGAACTCGCCGGAAACCGGCGAGATTCTTGATCATTTTCCGGCTAATTCCGGGATGATTAGAATGAATTGATGGAATGGTTGTGTTCCTTGTGAAGTATAGATTAAATCTGGAGTTTGTGGTGGTGGGAGGAGGCCGGAGTTGAGTTCTCCGGCGAACTCGACTGTTTTCCGGCGAAGGGCTGGAAAATTGCAGTTTAGTACCCCAACTTTTGAAAACGATGAAGTTCAGTCCCTGAACTTTCCAGAGTTTGCTAAAGTTGGATTCTTGTTTTTAAAAATGTTTAAAAATCATATTTCCTATTTATTTTTATTATAAAAATTCATTTTTAATTTCTGAAAATTCTAAAAATTAGTATTTTAATTCAGAAAATTATTTTTAATTCAAAAATAAATCTGAATTAATTAGTTAATTAATTTCAGTTAATTTTTAATTGATTAATTGGTCAATTAATTCAAAAATTAATTGATTAATTGATTTAATTAATTATTAATTGATTAATTGATTTAATTAATTATTAATTGATTTTAATTACTTATTTAATTAGATTTAATTATTTAGAAATGATTTAAAATTTCCGAAAAATAGTTTCGAGTTTTAAAATATTATTCTAAATTATTTTCAAGGCTCGATAATTATTCTAAAATTATTTCGGAGCCAGAATTGGCCAACCGAACCTTGTTTATTACTCCAAAATTGATCCAACGACTCGTTTTAATTCCGAAAAATATTTTAAAAATCATTTTAAGTAACCGAAAGCCTGTTTATGACCCGAGACTTCTTTATAAATGGGATGGCATTGATTATTTAACGTGTTATGTGTTATATGTGACTTGTTGGTTGACTGTCGGTCTATATGTTCGGTGATTACTTGTTTATAGCGTAACTTTCAATCCGTTAATCGGATTTGAGTAAAACGAAGGGTAGATAGAAGTGTATGTCGAATAGAATGGTATGAGTTAAATATTAATAGATACTTATGATGCCTAGCAGAGTAAGCAAGATGTAAGAAAGAGAAGCAGGTGATCAGAAAATAGAATTGACATGTAGAAAATACCGCAAGTGATCAGAGAATAAAAGCGAGGCATAAGAGAAACAGACGAGTGATTGTTGAATGGGGTCATTAGACAAGTACAAGTGAAGTTGAAATCGATTATGATAAGGCAAGTATTTATAAACCTTTCTCAAAATACAATGCAAATATTTCTAAATTCTCTTGTGACATATTGTTAATACCCAAAATAGTTCTCTTTATACTGTACACATTTTGAATCCTTCAGCCTTGAACCTGAGCCACAACATTTGATCTTTGAGCCGTAAGCCTTATTCTTTGTAAACCATTTCTTGTTGATTTACCAGATACTAAACCACACAAATAAGATACGAATCCACAAATATATATCCATCATATATACCAAACACTGGAACAGAATTGTTTACACATACAGAAACTTTTATACTCAACCATACCTTGCGATATCAAAGTACTAAAACCTTGTAAAAACACTATTCATCTAATATCCGATTATCCTACCGGCTGGAGGCCACTTCTTTTATGTATTTTGACATACCCTTTTTGGTAACTATGAATTTTTACCATGCTCTTTTACAAATGTTTTATGGTTATTGATTATGATCTGGTTTTATTGAACTCTATTGTTTACATATTGAAATGCTTTAGAATTGGATAGTTTTCTTTGTGTGGACCAGATTCGTGGTCAGACCATATCGATGGTCAAGTTAGGCCAATGTGTGCCCTGGATCCAGTAGTTAGAGCAGTGCTGTGTGCTTTGCTCGGGGTTAGTGCGTGATTGATCAGCAGCCTAACCTTGGTTTTAAAAACTTAAAATGAATATCCAATTCTATTGACTGTTTAACAGGAAACTTGATTCTTTTGAATCACCTCGTTTATTATTGTTTAACCTCAGTTATTGATAATATGACTTGCTGAGCTAGTTAGCTCACTCTTGCGAATCTTTTTATGTATTCTACAGTTAAGAAGGATACGGTTGATAGCGAAGTTTCTCAGTTCAATGTTCGAGCTAGGATTCCAGATTATGATTGATCGAGCTAGCAAAAGCTTATGGCAGTAGTGAGATAGCAAGGTTGAAGAATAATATTTTTTTTTACCAGTTGTAAATTAAATTAGTTGGGATATGGTACGTTGTAATAAAAGTTAAGGTGGTGGCTTGTTTTCATACTTTAACCTGTTGCGATCCGTGGTTATGTAAAGCAGGGTCATTACAAATAATATTTTATATATACAGGTTTATATATTAATTATGTGTTGTGGACCCCAAACTTCTGACCCGGGTTTGGAGGACGCCACAGGTTGGTATCAGAGCTACAGGTTATAAGTCACTGAAACAAGCCTAGATTGTCGGGATAGGGTAGAGGGTTAGGATTAGGAATAGGAAATAGAAAGATAGGTCATTGTGAGGTTGAGTGCGACTGTATAGTAGGTCTCCGGCACGGTTCGTGTTGCGATTTGGGATTCTTGACTAGCGACGAGATATCCAGGCAACGGCAATGGCAGATCCTGATTTCCCTGCATCAACTGATCTTTTGAAACCTTCCGTTTAAGGATCGTCATCTTCTCTCAGATTCGATTTGTGCCTTGATCTTCCATCAGTATTAGCGGTATTACCTTCTGTTATGATAGTTGCGCCTCTCCAAGTTATTCAACGCTATTCTATCATCTCTCGATATGAGACTACCTATTCAAGAACCTTCATTTGCTTATTCTTGTTCTTTTGAACATTCAACTATGAATGTATCTTTTCTGTCTATTATACACCATATTTTACATCCTTAGTTTAAAAACCTTTCCAACGAAACAACAGCGTTTGCGAGAAGGGACGCGATAGCGGCAGTAAACGGTGAGTATTGAGATATAAATTAAGGTGAGAAGGAGTTTAGAAAGAAGATTCAAGTATTCTGGAGGATGGCTGTATCCGGTTAAAAGAAGCTATTAGTAATTAGGCCACTCATGACTAGCTTGTGAAATGAAGTAGAAAAGTGTTGAAAAGAGAGAGTTAGAGGAGATTAGGGATCTGGAGATTTCTTGAGATTAGAAAATGGTGTTGTAATGATGTGATAAACATTTTAACAAGATGATGTGACATTAGCTGACTTGTTGACTATTGGATAATCTGTTCCACTCAATGATTGCAAAGTGGTTAACGGGAGTACTGCCAGTATGGGAGCCTTAATGTGAAGCTACGAATAAGATAACGTGCAACGACAGCGGAAGTTTTCATTGATTACGGAAAGTAATAGACCTAATGAAGGAAAGGAGATAAATGAAAGTGAATGGATCTTTGGGTGATCATTTCTTTAACTTGGTATCTGGTCATAAGAAGGAAAACAACCAACTCATACAGTAAGGACAACCGGAGGTGTGATTTTCAAAATTTTCAAAATTTTTTTAACAAGTTTTCGAAAAAGATTTTTCCTCACAAAATTTCTAAAAGCCTTTTTGAATAAAATAAGTTTTAAACCTTGGTTGTCAAGTTACTACTTGAGTTTCTTATTTGTTAAAAGACCCGGATTATCTGGAAGGATGTTGTTTCAGACTCAGTATTGTTAATTCGGAGAACGAGGTAACCTGCGATTATGAAGAAGTGAGTGCAAGTATTGTCTGATAGGATTAACAATAGAACCAGCGTACGGAATAACTATTCATCCAATTACTGGGATTATCAGAGTTCGAAGAATTCATTGATTAAACGGAAGCCTGAGCATGACCGAAGAAGATTGGGAAAATTTCCAGACTTTTCTAAAGGAAGAATATTATTAATAAAATGATCGTTATGTTGAATGATTTACGGTTATTCCAAATTAAAAAGAGGAAACTCAAGGTTATCTGATAAGAACGCCATTATGATCAGATTGTTAAAGTATTATACGTGTAGGTGCGACGTTATAGACGCGAGACTTAACGAGTAAGAATCTACCATAATGCTTAGTTGCGAAGGCATTTTAGCATACTTCTAAAGTTGTTATGTGATACAATTGGGAAATGATTGAGCAAGCTCGAAAGATGATTACAAGTGAAATGTGGATGGTGACCAATGGTACCATCCTCGTACTCAACATTACAGCGTATATTCCTTTTTAATTCCTAAAATGTCTAAACTCCTTTTCTTAATAAATTCTTTCTGATAATATCAAAAAGAAGGATTTTGCATTCCTTTCAAATTTAATTGTTCCCCTCGGGTTTTGTTTTCTGATTGGGACAAACAGTGTTATGATGAGACACTTTGTCGGAATAACGAAGAGTCGGGTGGGACGCCACCTAATCATGTGTTGTATGCCATACGGTATGAAAGACTGGCCATCTTAAGTACCAATGTGGTTGTCTCATTCATATTCAAATCATTACTTCTTCTTTCTTTTCAACTCTAAGTTTATTAAAATTGTGAATCCTTCTAGTTGTTTCGTTGTACCGTTGTTCTTTGCGAGAGCTTTTTAAATAAAAGTCAACATATTATACACCCAGCAGGCAAAGTCTCATCTACCTCTCATGCATGAAAAGGAAACAAGGGCATATGGTGAGAATTGCAAATCACTGGCCCTAGCCAGGGATGCATTACGAGTCAAAGGAATCTACTTCAATAAGGGATACATCTCCAAGAACGAGAATTTGCGATATGTTATTTAGAATATGGATGTGATGACGTGGAAGATTATTGCGGATACCTTATGTGTTAAAGTATTGAAAGATGTGGGAGCAATTGGATCATATATCTCTCAAGGTTTTATTGATAAGATGAATTATCCTGTCGAATCAATGAGTTTATGACTAAAGGAATAGCAAGTTAAGAATGTGCAGTTATTAAATAAGTAAGTACCAATGGCGGAATCGATATTTCTGGCAATAAGCTGTGAAGAATTGATATCATTTGAGATAAGAGGATTTGACATTATTCTAAGAAGTGGATTAACTATTCAAGTGTGATGCCCAGGTAGACCGTCGTGATGGAAGATAGTTCTGAAGACGCCAAATGAGAACATGAAGAAGTTTAAAGGACAAAGGAAAGTAAAGAACTTGTTAAGAATGATTTAAGATTACAGCGACCAGAATATAAGTGCTATGGCGATTATAAATAAGAGTCAGGAGCAAACCGAACTTGAAGATTTTACAGTCTCAAGATATGTTTCCAGATGAGTTACCAATATTTCCTTTAGATAAAGAAAATGCATTTATGATTGATGTGGCACCTGAAATGAAGCCAGTGTCCAAAGCCCCGCACAGAATGGCACCAAATAAAATAAAGAAGTTACTAGAGGAAACGTAGGAGATAAATAGAAGAAAAAGCAACTGGACCTAGCGTACCCCTTAAAGTGCCCTAGCACGATGTGTTAATAAGAAAGATGAAAGTGTGAGATTATATGTTAGCGAAAGCTCAACAAGGTTACTCTCAAGAGCAGATATCTGTTATCTTGAACCAATGATTTGTTTAATTAAATGAACGAAGCAAGGTATTTTTATAAGATTGATTTGAGACTAGGTATATTACCAAGTGAAAATTTAACTTATGGATGTATCAAAGATAATTTTCAGAACTCAGTATTGTTGTTATAAAATTCTAGAAATGTTAGTGGGATGAACTGATATACCAGTGATATTTAAATTTGATGAGTAGAATTTTGAAGGAAGAATTTGGATAAGATATACTTGTGTTAATTAAGAAGAACCATGCAACCTATACAATGATAGCTGAGGAGTCAAAGAAGAAAGAAGCGGTATAAAAAAGAGTTTACCAGGTGAAAACTTTAATGGCAGGAGGTATAATTCTTAGTATAAACAGTCAGTAAGGAGGAGACAAAAGGGGATTCAGCAGAAAATTTAAAGATAGTATGAATAAAGAAAGACCAGAAGCACCAACAAAAGTAAGAAGCTTTATCATGGGCCGGTTATTATTGGAAATTTGTGCAAGATTTCTTGAAAGTTGTAATATTCGAGATGAAGTTAACCAGGAAAAGTAAGAAGGTTATATGAAATGGAGAAGGGTGAAGAAAGTTTTGCGGAGTTAAATGAAAGAATGGTTACAACACCTATTTTATCACTTTGAAAGCATCAGGGAGATTTGGTAGTTTATAGTGATACTTCTCGTAAGGGAATAGGATGTGTGTTGATGCAAAACAATAAAGTTATTGCATATGCATCCAGACAACCGAAACCTTATGAGCAGAAGTACCCTACTCATAACTGAGGATTAAAAGCAACAATAATATTCGTTTTGAAAGATTGGGAAATATTATAAGTATAGAGAAAGATGTGAGATATATACGGACCACAAGAGTTGAAGTATGAACTCTCGAGGAAAAGCAAATGTAGTGGCAAGAGATGAGCAAGAAGGAGAGAGAATGAACATAGAGACTGTACGAGAAGAATTATCTATGGAATTCTAGAAGTTGAAATTGGAAGTCAGAGTGCATAATCCAAAAAGGAGTAAGAATGTATAAGTATAACTTTTCAATCAGAATTGTTAGAAAAGATAAAGAAGTGTCAGGAAGAGGTAATAAATCAGGATATAAATCATTTAGTATGGGAAGAATAGTGCACGCAAAAAGGACGATCAAGGTATTCTTATGTTTTCTTCTAGAACTTGGATTCCACCAGTGATGGAATTGAAGGATGAAATTTTACAGGCAGCTCATAATTCGAGGTATTCAATTCATTCAGGGAGTACCAAGATGTATAGAGATTTAAAGGAAATTATAGGTGGTTAGATATGAAGCGGGGGATTGCAGAATGAATTAGCAGATGTTATATATGTCAACAGAGTTAAAGTAGAGCATCAGAGATCAAGTGGATTGTTACAGTCATTGGAAGTTTCAGAGTGGAAGTGGGAGCATATCACCATGGATTTCATAGTTGGGGTTACCAAGCACAAAAACTAATCATGATGCCATTTGGCTTATAGTGGATAGATTTACCAAGCCAGCTTATTTTCTGCTTATAAACGAAAGATTTTCGCTCGATAAGTTGATCCATAGGTGCCTGAAAGAAATTGTAGTTCGTCATGAAATTCTTGTGTCTATCGTATCTGATCGAGATCCAAGATTTAATTCGAGATTTTGGAAGAGTTTTCAAGAATGTTTAGGAACAAGATTGAATATGAGTACAGATTATCACCCAGAGACGGATGGCCAAAGTGAAAGAATAATCCAGACAATAGAAGACTTATTACGTATTTGTGCTATTGATTTCAAAGAAAATTGGGGCGAGCATTTACCTCTGATAGAATTTGCTTGCAACAACAGTTATCACGCTAGTATCGGGATGTCACCCTAAGAAGCCCTTTATGGACGTAAATACAGATCTCTAGTGTATTAAGACGGAGCAGTAGAGCGTAAAATACTTGGACCCGAATTAGTACAGCAGACAAAGGAAGTTATTGAAGTTATCCAGAAGAGATTGATAGCCGTACCAGACCATCAAAGGAAATAAACAGATCAATCAAGGAAAGACATGGAATTCGAAGAAGAAAGCTTAGTACTACTGAAAGTAGCACCGTGGAAGGGATTAACGAGGTTTGGAAAGAAAGAAAAACCGAGCCTAAGATATGTCGGACCTTTTGAAATCTTAAAGCACGTTGGCAAAATAGCTTTCGAGTTAACGTTACCTCCGCACATGGAGCACATTCATAATATTTTTCACATATCAATGCTTAAGAAATATAATCCAGACTCCAGGCATGTAATAGAATATGAGCCAATAGAGCTTCAGACAGATTTGTCATATGTAGAGAATCCGGTAGAGATTCTAGAGAATAGAGAGAAAATATTGAGGAATAAAGTGCTAAAGTTAGTAAGAGTATTGTGGAGAAACCCAAAGGTTGAAGAGTCAACCTGGGAGTTAGAAAGTGATATGAGAGAAAAGTACCCTCATTTGTTTTCTTAGGAGATTCTGAGGACAGAATCCTTTTAAGGGGGGAAGGATGTAATATCCGGGATATATCGTGTAATTATTTTTGCTATTATACATTTATTATGTGTGTACAGTATCTATTCTGTGAGTTAATTGTTAAATGTTATCTGTACTTGGATATTCAAAAATAATATTAATTGAGTATTTTAATTTTTATATGTCCAAAATAAAATATAGATAATTATCATATCTTCCTAATTATTTTTATGTTGGGTTATGGATTTATAAGAATCATCTGAAATTTCTAAAATCTTTTTCCGAGTATTTAAAATCTATTTTATAAAAACGGGAACCAACCGACGTCATCCGTTGTTACGTTTTTAGAACCCGAAACTTTTCCGAGAACTCCTTCCTAACCTAATTGTAATATTCCGAGCATATTCCATGTTTCGACTTTTTCGATCCGGCGTACGGTTTGTCCTGCGCGGGTCCCGGCGCAACATTTTTGATACAATATTCGTTTCGGTAAATCAATAAAACTCGTATTTTCGAGAAACGGGAGCTTTTTATTAAACTATCACAATTATCACCTCGTAATACGTGTAACCAGGCGCTGAGACCAAGACCGCAGTACAAATTGTACTGATTTGGATAATTATCTCGAAAACCGATACTGTTTGGATCAGTTTTTACAAATAAACGTACCATTTTATATCCGGAATGATCCAACGGGATACTAATTTTCCGTAATTATAAATAGCCTTTTACCGTATTTTATTTCGTATCAAAATCATTTGCAGATAGTTAATTCTATAATTTTCAGAGAAAAACCCTAATTACATAAACTGTTCTAAGAATCAAACAGCAAAACGAAGGCGTTACCGATCTCTGTTTTCAAAGCTTGAGTAACCAAAACGAAGGATTTGAAGTGTTCTATCAGATTCTGAGCTTTGTTTCACTGCAGAACCAAAGGTTTATTTTCTGAAAATTTATTTATTTTTGAATTAAAAGTATTAAAAATATGAATTTTTGTTCGGATGATTGTTTGTATGATTTGATGATTGCATGTTGTAGAGCTTGTTTTCCTGATGATTTTCATATGTCATACGTCTGATTTGGAGTTCAATAACATGTTCAAATTTGAGTTTGATTTTCGAATTTTAAAATTAGGGTTTATAACCCGTATGAATGTTCTTAATTGAAATTCGGGGGTTTCTTATTCTGTGATAGATTGATGTTGTGTTATAGTGGGTTGTGTTCTCTGTGAAATTTTCAATCTAGTCGTATAAGTTTCATGAATCAACGAGGTCTGTAAAAGAGGGAGTTAGGTTTTAAAGTTTTCGTCGAACTCGCCGGAAACCGGCGAGATTCTTGATCATTTTCCGGCTAATTCCGGGATGATTAGAATGAATTGATGGCATGGTTGTGTTCCTTGTGAAGTATAGATTAAATCTGGAGTTTGTGGTGGTGGGAGGAGGCCGAAGTTGAGTTCTACGGCGAACCCGACTGTTTTCCGGCGAAGGGCTGGAAAATTGCAGTTTAGTACCCCAACTTTTGAAAACGATGAAGTTCAGTCCCTGAACTTTCCAGAGTTTGCAAAAGTTGGATTCCTGTTTTAAAAATGTTTAAAAATCATATTTCCTATTTATTTTTATTATAAAAATTCATTTTTAATTTTTGAAAATTCTAAAAATTAGTATTTTAATTCCGAAAATTATTTTTAATTCAAAAATAAATCTGAATTAATTAGTTAATTAATTTCAGTTAATTTTTAATTGATTAATTGGTCAATTAATTCGAAAATTAATTGATTAATTGATTTAATTAATTATTAATTGATTTTAATTACTTATTTAATTAGATTTAATTATTTAGAAATGATTTAAAAATTCTGAAAAATTGTTTCGAGTTTTAAAATATTATTCTAAATTATTTTCAAGGCTCGATAATTATTCTAAAATTATTTCGGAGCCAGAATTGGCCAACCGAACCCTGTATATTACTCCAAAATTGATCCAACGACCCGTTTTAATTCCGAAAAATGTTTTAAAAATTATTTTAAGTAACCGAAAGCCTGTTTATGACCCGAGACTTCTTTATAAATGGGATGGCATTGATTATTTAACGTGTTATGTGTTATATGTGACTTGTTGGTTGACTGTCGGTCTATATGTTCGGTGATTACTTGTTTATAGCGTAACTTTCGATCCGTTAATCGGATTTGAGTAAAACGAAGGGTAGATAGAAGTGTATGTCGAATAGAATGGTATGAGTTAAATATTAATAGATACTTATGATGCCTAGCAGAGTAAGCAAGGCGTAAGAAAGAGAAGCAGGTGATCAGAAAATAGAATTGACATGTAGAAAATACCGCAAGTGATCAGAGGATAGAAGCGAGGCATAAGAGAAACAGACGAGTGATTGTTGAATGGGGTCATTAGACAAGTACAAGTGAAGTTGAAATCGATTATGATAAGGCAAGTATTTCTAAACCTTTCTCAAAATACAATGCAAATATTTCTAAATTCTCTTGTGACATATTGTTAATACCCAAAATAGTTATGTTTTATACTGTACACATTTTGAATCCTTCAGCCTTGAACCTGAGCCACAGCATTTGATCTTTGAGCCGTAAGCCTTATTCTTTGTAAACCATTTCTTGTTGAATTACCAGATACTAAACCACACAAATAAGATACTACTCCACAAATATATATCCATCATATATACCAAACACTGGAACAGAATTGTTTACACATACAGAAACTTTTATACTCAACCATACCTTGCGATATCAAAGTACTAAAACCTTGTAAAAACACTATTCATCTAATATCCGATTATCTTACCGGCTGGAGGCCACTTCTTTTATGTATTTTGACATACCCTTTTTGGTAACTATGAATTTTTACCATGCTCTTTTACAAATATTTTATGGTTATTGATTATGATCTGGTTTTATTGAACTCTATTGTTTATCATATTGAAATGTTTTAGAATTGGATAGTTTTCTTTGTGTGGACCAGATTCGTGGTCAGACCATATCGATGCTCAAGTTAGGCCAATGTGTGTCTTGGATCCAGTAGTTAGAGCAGTGTTGTGTGCTTTGCTCGGGGTTAGTGCGTGACTGATCAGCAGCCTAACCTTGGTTTTAAAAACTTAAAATGAATATTCAATTCTATTGACTGTTTAACAGGAAACTTGATTCTTTTGAATCACCTCGTTTATTATTGTTTAACCTCAGTTATTGATAATATGACTTGCTGAACTAGTTAGCTCACTCTTGCGAATCTTTTTATGTATTCTACAGTTAAGAAGGATACGGTTGATAGCGAGGTTTCCCAGTTTAATGTTCGAGCTAGGATTCCAGATTATGATTGATCGAGCTAGCAAAAGCTTATGGCAGTAGTGAGATAGCAAGGTTGAAGAATAATTATTTTTTTTACCAGTTGTAAATTAAATTAGTTGGGATATGGTATGTTGTAATAAAAGTTAAGGTGGTGGCTTGTTTTCATACTTTAACCTGTTGCGATCCGTGGTTATGTAAAGCAGGGTCATTACAAATAATATTTTATATATACAGGTTTATATATTGATTATGTGTTGTGGACCCCAAACTTCTGACCCGGGTTTGGAGGACGCCACAAATGTACTCCCTCGCAAATCTAGTCGTGATAGAGTCACTTTCCAAGATTCTATTCTTATGTTTGTTTTTATGAAAAAGATTCAGTGTGATATTGCTTTATTAATTATAACCAATATGAGTCATTGTGTCAACCATGGTTCTATGTATTTATCGTACCCTGGTCTTCTGCCTCGTGTGTTTGAATACTTTCGTGTGTTGACCCATGTTTCTGTATCTGACAAAATTTCAGTTGTTTTTTATTTGTCAATGTTAACCTTGGATGGTTTAATTATTTCTGAGTCGAATGAGTTAGTTTTTGATGATTCTCAAAGGACAGTTGGTGAAATTCCTAAGTCCCCAAACTATGCATCTGAGCCCTTTGATCAGCCTATAAACACTTTACTTAATTCCTTGTTGATTAAATTAAATGAAAATTCTGCCGTTTTGGCTAATCTTAATCAATATTTTGCGTCTGTTGAGACTTTGGGTTCGCTAACCTCACAGGTTAGTATGATGCATGCTTCGTTTGAGTTGTTTCGTAAGTTTGTTTGTTCTTCCTTGGATTCAATCAATGCAAAGCTATCTGTTTTGCATGCTTCTGATGTTAAGTTGTCTAAGACTCTGGACTTTGAGTTTGGCACCCTTCAAGAGGGTCTGGTTTCCTCGGCTAAGGCATGGGAAAAAGAGTTTGTGAAGCTGTTCTTTAAGTTGGGCTCCGAAACAAAGTTTGTGTCGCAGCAGCTGTCCGTTATGCAGGACAAGAGCAAAATGTATTGGCATAAGAAGCGTGACTGGATAGGCGATTGTACTTTGGAAGAGATTACAGCTCCTCTGCCACTTCCTGCCATCCCTCCACCTTCGGTCTTCGGCATGACGCGGGAAGAATACAAAGCGAAGATCTTTGACTGGCTTCGTGAACGGGACGGCAAAGCACCAGCTCAAGATGCTTTTGACAAGCTCTTCTCAGAATATGGTTATGCTCCTGTCTTTCCAATTGCCAAGGATAAAACTTCGGGCTCGAGCAAAGACAAAGGGAAGGCTCCAGTTAATGTGGACGACTCGGATTAAGCCTTTTACGATGATGAAGGGGGAGGAATTATTTGAGTTTTTGATTTGAGTTTTTAAGACTTGATTTGGTTTGTTATGTTTTAAGACTATGATTTTATGTGGTTTCATTTTATGATTTCATGATGCTTTGATGTTTGTGTTTCAGACTAAGTTGTTTTGGTTGATGAATGATGAATGTACTAAAAGACAACTGGACACCCTGGTTGAATGGGTGGGTTGTTCTTTGGGTTTCTAAGTTTTATATAATTGAGGTTGTCTCATTTGTATGTCTCATTCTCATTATATGCATACTGTTTCATTCATCTTTAACATATCTTACTATCTCATTCACATTGTTGCATTCATATTATACTTGTTATATTCTGTTATTGTTAATTTTCTACCTCCAGGAGCTTTAAGTGCTTTTAATAGGGGGAGTAATTTGTCATCTTCATAAAAGGGGGAGATTGTTAATTTCATGGTTTCTGATGATGTCTCAACAGAATGTATTAATGCAACAAGAATGATTCAACAAGACTTATCCGAATGTTTTGCAAGTCTACGGATAAGGATTAGGGTTTTTATGTAAATCTTGTTTACCTGGATAAATATCTTTTAACTTATCTCAAACAAACCCTATCTTATAAACCAAGTTTGAATTATTCAAAACCTATCTTTTACTTGGTTTATCTATTTCAAACAAACTAACAGATTAGCCTTCAAGATTAATTCAAATATTTTCAAACAAACTTGTTTTCAAATCTTATCTATCTTATCCTTTGTTTGAAAATAAATCTGTTAGAATTTTGTCTATAAATACAACTCACTAATTCAGTTTTGTGGCTAATGCTTGCACGTCAATCTTATATCATCTGAAAACAGCTTCTTGTTCTTTATACCCGAGATAAGCCTAGTTTGAGTTGTAATCTTTCACATTCTATTCTTGTATCTGAAAGGTGTATTATATCACTTGTCCCGGGTTGTGGGAGTTTGATTACAAGAGGAAGGCCAAGTAGTTGTGTGCTAGGTAGCTGTGTGCTAAGGAAATGTTTCTTTCAAGGGGGCCAAGTTTGTAATCAAAGAAAGTTTGTAAGTACTTTGTTTTAAGTGGATATAATACATTCTCTATGCTAGTTGACATAAGGACTTGGATGTAGGTCATAGAGTAGGAGTAGGGGCCGAACCAAGTGAAAACTCTTGGTATTCTGCATTGTTTAATTTCTTTTTTACTGCATTTATATTTCAGTAATTTATTTCTCTGCAGTTAAAAGAGATTGTCTCATATCATGTCTCATTTGTAAAGGGACTGTCCTATTTGTATAAGAGACTGTTCCATTTGCTTTTGAGTTAGAATATCATACTATCTATTGAGCCATTGAATTTCAATAATCTTACAGGGAGATCATCACGAGGGACACAGTAGTCTGATCAAACCAGGAGATCAAGTCGTTGTTTGCGTTGCAGAAAAAGGCAGACCACTCATGGCTGAGAAGGAAGCCACTGAATTCATGACCGGAAGGATTTAGTGCAACGGGTATCGAGAAATGGCAAGATGGATGCATTTAAATTGAGTGTGGCCTGGGGAGATTTTCGAGACGTTCACCCTCCTGTTACATGATATAAATTAACTTGGTTTGATAATCTAATGCTATCCAAAAACACTTATTCATCCTGTGGTTGACGATAAAAAATAGACTCTTAACTCAAGTAGGGATGCAGTTTTGGCACACCGCATATAAATTACTTTGTGCGTTTTGTAAATCCCAACAACACTCAGTTGAACACTTATTTTATGAGTGTGGTTTTAGTAAGGTGATCATCAGATTCTTTGTGAACAAGGGGGTATTTATCCCAGAATCTCTCATATGGTATCAAATTATTGAATTTGTGTCTGAAAACTTGAACGGGAAATCGATACACTCGGTGACAAATAGATTAGTTTTGGAGAGTTTGGTTTACTATCTTTGGCAGGAACACAACTTGAGTTTGTTCTAATCTCAAAATCGGTCGTATCAACAACTCGTTTCTTTCATCAAAGAAGCTAATCAGATATAAGCTTATGGACATGGAAATGAGATGTAATAGTCGAGTGTTGCGAGTGTTTCAGGCTCTTCCAACTCAACCTCAACAAAACAAAAACACTGCTCGCCTCAAATAGTTGAGTTTCAGGCCCTAGTAATAACCTAACAAACCCCCAACCTTCTTCATATATCAAACTATTTTCATAGAAGAATTATAACCGAACTTCCTAAATACTGCCATAATCACTTCTAACCAAGTGTTGGAACAAACTCTTCATCATAATATATTTTAACCTTTTTTTCTGCGTTTAACTTTTCAATTTTATTTTGGACCCAGACTTGTGCTTTTCCCAATTTTAGGCTTGGAAATATATATATTTTTTTTATCAAGTTCAAATATTTAGGCGCTATCAAGAGGAAAAATTGCTCAAATGTGAGGGGAACAAAGTTAAAAGGTAACTTTCAGTCTTTTACTAATAGCAAATGAAACAAACATTGACGAAAGTTATAGGTGAACAATAATCAACTTGTAAAGACCATTAAACTACTTCCAAAGATCTAAAACACGCGCTAAGAAATACTGAAGGTTACACGAATAATAACAGGTAAACTTGTAACAGTATTATTGATGTATAATAATCTAGTTAAAGACAATAGAACTACTTCCAAATATAAAAAACACGTGATAACAAATACCAAATGTTACACGAATAATAACAGGTAAGCTCGTAACAGTAATATTCATGGATAATAATCTAGTTAATGATTTCTCAATAAATACTTATGGCATGTGAATGACTGAAGCTACATGTAAGGCAGATAGAAAAAGATAGGTATATATATGGGGTGGACTATCAACACGGGCAAGAACAGGGTTTCTAATTTCCTTAAAAGTTTGAAACTCCGGGCAAAAATGCTTCCCCCTTAAATTAAGTCATACTTTCTTTTCCTTGCTGCTTAAAAAACTTATCACAAAGTTCAAAATATAATCTGCACTTCCCCTCTTGTTTCAATCAGATATCCTCATCTCAACCTTAAGTACGTCCTTTACTACCTCGTATGTCACAAAAGCAATTGCAATTGATGGGACCACCTACAAAGAAATGATAGCATCATAAAAATGTTTTGAACAGCAAAGCAAGTATGATACTAGTGCATATTTTACACAAAAAGTTTATATATTTTAAATTGAAAAATAAGTTTAATCTCATTTTAAGGTGGAACCTAATCAATAATTGATAACCTCAAGCCAGTGACATTCCAGATTTCCAGTTTACAAGCAAGTTGAACAGAAATTGTAAATTAGAATATGTTCATACTATCTATCATGCCTTCTACAGTAAATATTGTTCAAATAAATTACCATGTCTACAATAAATAGTGTAGATATCAGATGATCGGAATATGATTTGATATTTTGATTTAATATACTAACCTTTACGGAATTGGGAACCAATCCCTTGTATAAAGCTCCAAACCCTTCGTGACGAACTGTTTTCCTAAATGCGTCAACCATACCAGTATATTCAAGTCGAGCTTGGGCCTTTCCATCACCGGTAACAACTGCAGATGCATCTTTCCAGCCCACCATCTGCATTCTTCTACGGATAACATCAAGAGGATAGGCAACTGTCTGGCCCACAGTTCCAGCTGCAGCACCACATGCAAGCTTTGTTGTAACACCCAACTCAGTGTCATCCACAAGTCCAAACGGTCTGGATTTGACCAACCAATCTTTTAACGATTCATACACAGCAAAGTTGAGGCCCACATAAGGAACCTACAAACGCCAACACGAACCTTGTCAGGCTTCTTAAAGACAAACAAGTTCGCCTAGATACTTGGTAGTTCAATAAAAAAATTGGACAAAAACAATTCTCAACAGCTTGTCCATAACCAACGACACTTTGTGACAAGAATCGCATGCCTTTACACATCCATGACAGTATGTCAAGGAGGACCTCAATTTATCAATTAACTTACTTCAATATGTCAGGTACTAACTACGAACTCATGATATGGATAACCAACTATACACTTGGTTCTAAAGGGTAGAGTATACAGTCTATAATTAATCAACAAAACATATAAACTACTAATCTAATTTAGTAGTAAGCTACTAAGCTCCGTTAAATAATCCGTGCTCTTTTAAGATTTATATATTAATATCGCTGGGACATAATTATCCAATCATATCATAATAACTACAGTTCATACACGTTTCTTTGGACACTAAGATATATGCCCCTATATTTTTTCCGATTGTCAGATCTGATATATTTCAAACACCTGTGCGAACACTACCAATATAAATAACCTAGGAAGACATGCACAGACAGTTATTATGATAGATCATACATGGAATTGTTAGATGCAGGGGTTAATTTATCTGCGGAAAGAGCAAGTTCTTGTTTATTAATCCTATGCATAACTCAAGACATAAGATACTAACATAATAACTTCATTAATTAAGCAGGACACACTTTATATTAGTATGCAAAACACAACTATTTTATGCAGAGACATTTACACTGAAAACATTTTAAGCAGAAACTGAGCTGCACATGCACATATATCTATGACTAACTTAAACTCATGATAGACATTTGAGGTTCACATAATCATAATTCGGGTAAGAAAACAGCCGGAACTAGATAATTTATACTTACAACTCCAATGACAGAAGGAAGCCATCCTTTGTACAATGCACGGGGTCCTTCTTCACGGAGGACCGTAGCAAGTGCATGAGCAATTCCTCTATACTGGCTTGGAGAGTTGCCTGACTGCAAATTGAAGCACAACAGATGAACTCCCTGATATAAACTAGTGTGTACCTGATTCTTCTGCACAGACCTTTGACCAGCCTAAATTTAATCATTAATATTGTGCAAACTATACCTGGACTGTTAGCCGACCTCGTACCAGGTCCATAGGATAGGTTGCTGACATAGCAATTATTCCAGCACAAGCTCCCGCTCCAAGGCGTAAAAGAGGAGTGAGTTCAGCATCCTCTGCAAGCAGACAGTGAGAAAAACTATAAGTAATAAATTGCATGGCTCTGGAAACAATTATCCTTTGTAGTTCACATTAGAATTGCTAGACAGATATGCACTCTTCACATCATACAATTTATACCATGAAATATTCTAAATCATCTGTTGAATCTAAATTCAGCAAATATGAAATATTCTCGTGAGGACTTACAAGGTTGGTTTTCCTCACGAGAATATGCAAGTCCCGTACCTGCCCCATTTCTCCGCAACTCCCCCAAACAAATATATATTACATGCCATTACCCATATCAAACCGTCGGGGCTTCTTAAGAGTGAATTTATTTGGGATGATATGGAGAGTGGAGACTGCTGCTTGGAAAGTTAAAAGATGTACAGGAATATGCGTGTCTTTGCGTGTAGTGCAACTTCGAAGAACTAAATCTATAAATATCTGACAAGCCGTATGATCTTCTTTTAAAAATATTAGTAACTCTCTATTGATACATATACAAAAGTGGAGCAATAACTTTCAATATAAAAACCCTTGTCCTGCTGGGGGAAGAAGGGTTGGAAAGTTCTTCTAAATTTCAAACACACGCAAAAATCACTTCTGATCCAAGACATCATTTGTCTCAATATCCTTTTTTTAATGTGATTTCTGCCCAAGATCTACATGAGTAAGTGGAACTTTCCTAATTGGTCTCCAGAAAGCGGGTCATAACATAACAAAGACCATTCCAATAAGTGAAATTTACAGGTGCGCACTCACCTGACATGAAAGAATTCTCAAAAAAGTTTTGAAACTAGAAAGAAACTAAGTTAGATAAAGAGAACGGTGAAGAGATCTGCAAGGAAGGAAACTTACATGGAGGAACTCTCTATAAAGTTTTGGAATTAGAAAGAAACGAAGGTAGATACAGAGAACAGTGAAGAGATCTGAAAGGAAACTTACATGGAGAAACTTTTAAAAATTAACAAGGAACAACTTAAAGCCTAATGCTTAAAAAAGCTAGCCCAACGTGCAAGTGTTTTCAACAAAATACAAATTCAATTTAAGGCAGTCGACATGGTCAGCAACGACTTAACTCAAACCATATAGACATATTGCAATTCAAGTGTGGAACCTCTTGCCAAGGTAGCAACTCAAGATATTTCAGAAAAAAAGTGACAAAAAACCTTTATTTGTTTTTGCTAAATGGAAAAACCTAACCATATAAACACGTAAAAAGTATTATGCTGATGTCTAGTAGTTATAATATAATGCAGCATTTATTGATAATGAAGGTCTAAGAGGAAGGAAAACAATGATCTCACCATTTCCAGTTTGCCGCCTATAGAGCCACAATATTCCCCTGTTAAAGTCAAAAACCTAAATGTTAATACATCTGACAAAAAGCACACACCAAACTAAAATGCTCGCCTGGAACACATTACAAAGCATTAGATTTTGATACCTCAACTGAAAAGAACCTTAAAACAAACATGAATAACCCATTTAGATTTTTATCCGTTTAGCACATATAAAAGATAAATTAAGACCAATGCAAGTATTTAAATAAAAATCTTACTGAAAAAAAAACCTAAACACTGGAAGATGCAAGAAAATCTTATCTTATATTATAGCGTTGCCTAAAATTTCTGACTACATCCAAACATGAGTAGAGTGGATCTAGGCACTATAACAACCTATCTTAATTATTTTTTAAAATTGAAGTTATACAATGTTAAATCCAAACTATATACCTCGGAAAAAGTACAACTTTATATATCTATGTGGATTGTTGCACAACACTTGGCAACTTCTCTCCAAAAAGAATCGAAACAGAAAACGTTGCTCCCATAACCGGAGCATAAACTTGTTTCTAGGTACTGAGCCCAACAGCTTGTACAGAAAAGTTTCAACTTGCCACTTAAATTTCTTTCAACACTCTATGGTAATTAGAAATATTGAAACATCTCAGCAAGTTGTTTCTCCTCTATGTACCTGTATTATGTGATAGTGTTCTCTTCTACCCATTTAGCAGACAAATAATGCCTAATTAATTATTGAGTGTAGTAACCATATGAAGAAAAGTCTGATGATTTCACGTAGGAGGTGCAATAGAAGGCCCTAGCAACTTCTTATATTATATTCAAATTAACATAACAAATGTCAAATCCAAATAGTATAATTTCAAGATGTGCATATTCATTTAGTGACTATGATTAAAAAAAGTTGATATCTTATAGCTATCAGATTCAATGGCCCAATATACAAAACCATACTTGGAAGCTTCCTCGTAGCTATAAAACTTGACGGCCGAGTTTGGTACAATGCGAGCACAATTAGTACCATTGCCTTTGAATAGTCCTCGCAAACCCTCAGTTCTCCATATATATTTTAAACCCTGAACTGTTCCATTATATTTTATGCTATGCGGGTTTTGAACCTGCAATAAATCAAATAAATCACCTTAAATTACATTAAAGAACAAATTGAACCAATACATATGCATTAAGGTTACAAATAACATGTACAGGATGAATGAAGGTGAAAAGCTTATCATGTAATCGTTTTAAACCGTCCCAGTGACTGAAACACAAACAAAAGACAAACGCAAGTATAAATCACGTGGTTGTTGTTTAAGACACCGAGTTGAGACATACACTGGCAATACCTGGGTTATAAGTTGATGGTGTAGGGAATCAAG
The DNA here is from genome assembly GCF_009905375.1 of Apium graveolens. Taxonomy (NCBI): domain Eukaryota; kingdom Viridiplantae; phylum Streptophyta; class Magnoliopsida; order Apiales; family Apiaceae; genus Apium; species Apium graveolens. The sequence goes on along the minus strand of NC_133654.1, from coordinate 27,967,689 downwards.
GACAGATGATGCCATATTTGATATTCACAATAGAAATAAGAATCCAAAATTCCAAATTATTGACAGAAGAGGAGAAAAACAAAAGAATTCCTCTGGCCTGAAGGGAGATGGTTATGATGCCACTGATGACAGGTGAAGACAACCATAGTAGCCACTTGGAATGATAACTTAACTGTTAAGTGGATAAAATTATTACTATCCCCTTGCATTGGTAACGTGATTGTTCTGTGTCCATTTAAGTGGACCACAGATTGTAATAGAAAGAGTCATTTAATGTTTGTTATCTACAGGATGTGATTTTAACAGAGGGCCGCCTGAAAAAGTTAAGCTAACAACATTAGTGAGACAATAATGGAACATATTGCACTAAGGTATGACTTCTACTTGGTTAATCTGTAAAACTGGCTCAAATTATTCCCACCTAGCAAATATGCAAGTTAAGAATATGCTGCCTTGCCTTTATACATATACAGTATTTATGGTTCATAGTTGATTTGATGGTACAACATAGGTACTAAAATTTAATAAAAATTTGCAATTTAACTCTAAAATTAATCTGCCATCTCATTTAAAATGCCCCCCATTATATTATATTTATTCTGCATCATCATCGTCGCACGCTTTCTCTCGTAATAGTTAAAAGATAGCTAATAAAACTAGGTAAACTACCTCAAACATACTTAAAGAACCAACGTAGAATTACATGATGTACGACCAGAGACCCTGACAATTTAATTGTATTATTATTCACAAATTTACAATCAATAAACTACATTAATTAAGAAACCAGAAACGATCAATAAAGAGGTATATAGCCACTTAAAAGCCTGCTGACAAATTATTAGCATTCTTAATATCAGAGTAGAATCAACACGGAAACAGGACTCAAATGCATTGGTATAATTAGAAGTAATTATTGTTGCTGACTATTCGCCACATGCCTATTAAATTTTTTTCTCCGGACACTGTTAGAGCTTATGCTATAGAACCAGTTATTACAAGGAAAGAGCCATCTAACTTTAAATGACATGAACGAACCACCAGTGACAATTACCTGGAGCAAAATTTTCAACCGTTCAAGTGGAGCAACCGCAGTGCGAGACCTGGAATGGAAGGGGAAAATCAAAAAAGTTAGCATATAGAATCAACACGCATGCAAAACAATGCATACTTCTATCAGTTAAACTGCTTCTTAAGCTTTGATCAATGGTAATGATTTGACCAAAGACATTGTTGTTGCAACTACATATGCAGTTTCGGATGTGAATTTTCTACCAGTGATATCTCTCTTAACTCTAAACCTTTAGGCTGTTGTAATGACAGTTTTGTATTAAATGCTAAAAAGTCTTTGTTTATACTATCTAATATTAGTTGAATATATCATATTTATAATTTGTTAGGATATACAACTATTAAATAGTAGCATAACTCAAATGTGTTTGGTTCCACACTTAATTATAAATGTTGCCATCACTTGCAATAAGTTATTCACCTCTTATTCTGTTTCTTAAGAATCTGGTTGGGAATAAAAAATTTACTGTTAATTCAGACAAGTTTATTTCTTCCAGACGAATATCCATCAGAGAAAATTATCCCATCAATCTTCCTAAATTCTATTCATATTGCGCCCCAAAGTTTTGGATGGGGTTCTGTTACATATTCAATATATAAAAGTAATTACAGAACCATAACTGCTTCCTAGTTGATTTGGGTTCTGTTACATATTCAATACATGAAAGTAATTACGGAATCACAAAAGGAAGAGTGTTTCCTAGTTGAATCAACATTACTTCCCACATTCATCTGATATGAACTCCAGATCAACGCCAAAGCAAAACATACATTACAAAAGGGACAATCTTTATACAAACATTACAAAAATAAACAATAGGCAACAAAGATCAAGTCTTTTACTTAATTCTTCCTACCAATTTGCAAGGGCAGCTCTCCATTCAATAGAAACATCAACATATCTACGTTTTATCATTGATCGGAAGAAAATACGTAATTGCAAACAAACAAATACAAATTTCTATAACTCTACATACATAATCTCGATCTTTCATTCTAACACATTCCAACAAATCCTACACAAACACAACAATCAAACCACATCATATATCAATCTAAAAAGCAAACCACACACACAGACTCACACTTAAACAAGTGGTACGCAATTCAACAAAACAGACACGAAACATCAAACAAATGCACATTTCAATATATGTACACACAGATGCTTGATCCAAAATTCTAACAATTTCAGAGAAATTCACATAACATCTATCTAACAGTGAATTAAACAAAACAATTATAAATTATTCCAAACAATCACGAAAATAATCGAAAAAAATACATTTCCTAAAACTACACAACCACATACACATAAACATAATCAAATAAACATCACAAAACAAAAGAATCACTTGAATCAAAACGAGAGAGATTAAAAACTCACACGCCTCCAGCGATACCGCCGGCGAAAAGAGACTTAGTAATCGAAAGCCACGCGATCTTCGTGGGAGCTTTCACTCCTTCACTCGCAATCTTCGCCTCTTCCGCCAGATTCACGATCCTCGATACCGCCGTTTCGCCGCTTTTAACATCCTCCGACGCCATTTTGACCGGAAACCTAACGGAATATGACAATTCTCCGGCGAAATAGGGGGAAAGGTAGGAGCTTTATGTGAAAATCTGCGGTATCTGTGTGTATGTATATGTGTAAGTATAGGTGAATGAAAACAGTAGTATGGGGAAGTGTGATGATTTGGCGGCTTAACCAAATGGATATAAATCGTTGGGATTAGTACTCAATTAGGGTACATAATCAAACTAATCATTTTATTTTATTTCCAAAAGATATTAATAAAACTAATAATTCGTTTAATTGTTAATTGTAAAATTATTATGCCTTCAAGGTTAGAATTTTTTCTGTTTTTAACTTCAACTTATATGTGTATTTGAGACTACACGTTTTTTTTTGTCTTTGAATTACATTTTGCAAAAACAAGATTAGGCAAAAATAGAAAAAAATGAAGTAGATTCATTTTGTAGAGTTGGATGTGTTTGTTATATAGACACATTTGTGCATGATCAATGTTTTTATCTCTTCAAGATTAGATAAGCATTACAAAAAAAAGATAAGTCATAAGCGTACAGGATTATAAGGTTTTTTAACTTTTTTTATTTCCCCCTTTTTTCTAGGCGAAGTTTTCTTAATTTAGGTATGTGTTTTTATTGGTAAAAAAATTTATCATTTTAGAAAATTGAAAGTAATATGATGTGAAAAATATTAGGTTTGATCTTCATTTTGAAAAATAGATTACACATGTACTATATGCGTGTTCTATAAAAAAATAAAAAATAAATACGCATACAAGATATGTGTAGATAACGAGTATTTTGAACGGATATTTTTCTTTTAGACATCGTAGACATAGTAGATTCAAAATTAATGTATTTTGATCATTTTTTTATAAAAAATCACATCTGTTAGTATATTTTATAAGAATCAATTTTGTTAAAGCTTAAATACTATATCAAATAAAAAGTTGAAAATAAAATAAGATCCATCTGGGAGCTAATGTATTTATTAATAAAGTAATGTAAACATTTTTTTAAAAGTTTTATTATTTGGGCTTCTAACTTTAAATATGTCACAATCTACCCCTATCGAAAGTTGTGGGTATATGATACTTGAGGTCCACAACTTTTACTTTGGGGCTTCTTGATAAGCACACGTGGACCCTCTGATCCTTATTAATAAAAATTATTATCAAATTTTACTATTGAAATTGAAAACGACATTAATACAGAAAAATCAACAAATTAGGAGTTACATTATTCTTACATTTTTATCTTGTTTGGATATTGACAAGTAAACGCTCTAGCTAAAAGATAATGGTAAGATGATAGATACCTACGACCTACAACTGTGATTGTGTAGTTTTAGATGTGATTCATTAGGATAATTAAGACCTCCAAATTCTAATTTTTGGTAGATGTGATTTTTCTCTTGAGACTTTACCATTAGAAGATTGATTTTTCCTACAGAATTCTTATTGGGCCTTTTGGGAAAAAATGATAGAAACAGAAAATGGGCTTATAACAGGCCTGATGCCTCCGGGTGGCAAACTTCAAATACCTTCTACACATATTTGAATGTTTTGTACGATGAATATAATTGTGTATATCTATCTATGTTATATTATAATAGTAAGTTAACAAGTTAAGGATGACATATAGCAGGAAATTAGGAATTATTAATTCCTCGTGACTAACCAGATTAGTTCAGAACCTCTTACCTTTTTTAAGATTCCTAATGAGAAGCCTCCTGAAACACAGTCACCATAATTATATTGTCGTGTAAAGTAAATCAATAACTATTGTGATACTAATGTTTTATTGTACATTTTATACTTCTATACCATATATATTTATATTATATTATTATATTATTATACATATAATTATATAATAAATGAAATTTTAAAAATTTTAATAGTTACAATATTATCCTTTAATATTTTTTATATATATTAGTTGTATTATCACCTATACTATCTACCGATCTATTTATCTATACTATATTACAATAGACAAAATATTAAAAGTTTGATTGGTTGTATGGTTGGTCGGTCGCTCGATCAATTTTAATTCTAAATAATATTGAAGTCAATTCCCTCTACTAAATTTAAATTCTAATTTATATCGAACTCTATATTATTCTAAGTGATATTAAATGAATGAATTTAGGGATTCAATTCAAGTTAAATTTTTATAAAAATTATATATAATTATATAAAGTCTGTGCATCGCACTTTTAATTCATATCGAGGTTAACTTTTTCCCACCAATTTAAATTTTAATTAATATCAAACTCTATATTAATCTAACCGATATTTAAGTTAACCTATTATTCTAATTTATATCGAAATCTATATTATTCAAATTGATATTAAAATCAACTTATTCTACTAATTTAATTTTTATTTATTTAAATTCCAAAATTATATTTACTATAACAACCAATTGAATTACATTCGAGCTTAAACAAAATTATATATTTTATATGTGCTAAAATAAAATATAAAACAAACAAAATATAGTTAAATGGATTTCGTTGGTATGATGTGTCTCAAATTAAAACAAAATAATAAATACTATTGAACCGGACTAAAACAAAAGAATTATAATATTCATCCAGGCTAAAACACATTATACAACTGATCCAAGTTTAAAAAAATTAAAATCAAATTATAATTCGATCAATTAAAATAAAATTCTTTCGGGTTATTGATCCAGGTTTAAAAAAATTGCAATGATTTGGTCGGTGTAATAAATCTCGGATTAAAATAAAAAAATGTAAACTATTAATTCAAAGATGAAAAGAATGTAATATCATAATTCGTCTACTATTGATATAAACTAATTCGTCTACTATTGATATAAACTTTTAATTAAAAAAAATTATGTTCACACGTACAAATATCAAATAAAAAAAATTCATTGAGTAATATTACTTTTTTTAGATAGCTCTTCTTTAAAAATTCATTAACATAGATTAATATACTTATCATTAAATCATGTCATTTAAAATATCAAATAATCAAATTAAAGAATTAAAATTAGATTGAAATTTAAAAAAATAATATAATATTATAAAAAGTCCGTGCATCGCACGGGTTTTAATCTAGTAATCTATATAATCTTAAAGGCGATTATTGTCTATATAAGATTTACCCATAAATTTACCCATCCCATGACCCATGATCCATTTTATTTTTTTACACATAAAACTTTATATCATACACATATCCATGGATCTTTCACATTTATATCCATTATAACCATTTAGAAACTAACCTAATATACACCTAACTCACTCCCTGATTGTAACAACTGAATAGTACGTTTGAATTTCTTTGAATTATTCTCTCTCGAAACTGCTGCATAACTCCAGCCTCCTCTGATCTTCTCATTCGTTCCATGTTCCATCGACTACGTCTACAATCACGATATCATTATCCATACATATCTCTGTGAATTTGTAATATGTAAACACATATATATGCTTATTCATGTATTTGATTCTTTATTTCTATGATCCTCATAATTTTGAATTATATTTTTACAGATGATTACCGATGGCTTCCTCTGAAAAGCGGGTAATCATTGTATTTCATTAATAATTCAAAAGTATGCCTATGTTTTCATTAATGTTTCGATTATATAAAAACTTAGGTTTTGCACTCTAACTGTTTGATTGTGATTCTAAATAACTTTGTTTTGTTATTTTTGTTGTTTTCTTGAAGAATGGTTTTAAAATGAAGGATGAGAAAGTGTAAATTAATTTATCTTATTTATGTTTGTATTTTTCATCTATCTAGAGATAGTTACTTGGTTTTTTTATTGTTTCAACTAATCTGTTCTCAATGTTATTATGAATTATTAGTCTAACCAAAGATGATTTTTCGTGTTTTTAGTAAGCAGATGATTATTATAGTTTGTCGAAATTAGGTAGAGTTTAATAATTTGATTATTAATTGTGTATATGTAAATGTTGTCTTACGATGTTGCCTCATTTTCATAATTTGATTTTAGGAACAACTATATTTTTGGATTCATAGGTTTTAGCTAAAAGTTAAAGTTTGATGAAACTGAATGATTTGTTTATTTTGTTGTGGACCTCAATTATTATTTTTGATAATGTGATTTTGTAAGCATCCACTGAGGTTTCATCTGCGAAGAAGAAACGGTTGACACTTATTGACTTTGACGTTGGGAAGCCTTTTGGAAAAGGAAAGTTCGGGCATGTGTATCTACTGAGGGAAAAGACGGCCAGTCCTTTTTTCAATCTTTAGATTCTTGAACTTATGTTATTTTCGTATAAGCATTTGGATTCATATACATGATCTCCATCTACTTTCCCATCATATGTTGTCTTTTTATTTTGTAAAAAATTAAATATTAGTTTTTTGATGATTGTGTGGTGATTGGAAAGTATATGCACAATGAGTTGGCCCTGATGGAGCATCAGCTACGCCATAAAGAAGGTATCCAAAATTATCACGGCACCCTAATATTATAAGGCTTTATGGATATATCTATGATCAGGTACTCAAAAATAGTTAGCTCAATACATCAACAAAAATTGATCAAGTAAGAATATAACAGTAATTTTTTTTGAGGACGTTTTTTACAACCTTCCAAAAATTTAATTTGTTATTAGGGTCCAGATTAAACCTTTAGCATCTGTGTTTATTTCCTTTCATTTTTATTAGGGTTCAGCAGGTTGGATGATGTTCGTATATGTTATTGTATTTATCATTTTATGTTGACATGTGTGGGCTATGTATTTTGGACAGTGAATTTTGATGTATGAATGGTCATGGCTCAACAAAGTATGCAGCAAAATTCTTTTATTTCAGGTTATGTGGGATTTTCGCATAGTAGTGCTAAATCACCAATTCAGCTGTACTAGAATTGGCTCAGCAAAGTATGCATCAAAATTCTTTAATTATGATTTGATTTTATACTCATCATGAAAATCAAACCAGTGGTACAATTATCTGCAGCGGTGGAGGATACACAATGCGAACTTCAGGTCACTACTTCATTTTTTGTAGATTCTTCTTATAAAAATCGAATCAAGTTTTCTCACCTTCCCATCACATCACCATAATATTCTAAGACTTTATAGATATATCTATGACCAGGTACTCAAAAATAGTTAGCTCAATACATCAACAAAAATTGATCAAGTGAGAATATAACATCAAATATTTTTTTTGAGGAAGTATTTTACAACCTTGCAAGAATTTAATTTTTTATTAGAGTTCAGATTAAACTTTTGCCATATGTATTTATTTTCTTTCATTGTTATTAGAGTTCAGCGGGTTGGACAATGTTTATATATGTTATTGTATTTATCATATTATGTTGACATATCTAGGCTATGTATTTTGGACAGTGAATTTTGATGTATGAATGGCAATGGCTCAGCAAAGTATGTAGCAAAATTATTTTACTTCTTTTATTTCAGGCTCGGTAGGATTATCGCGTAGCAATGCTAGATCAGCGAATCAGCAGTGCCAGGATTGGCTCAGCAAAGTATGCAGGATTTTTTTTATTATGTTTTGATTTTAGACTCATCAAGAATATCAAACCAGTGGTACAATTATCTGCAATGGTGGAGGACACACGATGCAAACTTCAAGTAACTACTTCATTTTTTGTAGATTCTGCTTTTAAAAACTGAATCAAGTTTTCTCACCCTTCTAGAGGACATGTCCCCAGTAGTTTCTAAATCACTATTGTAGACATGTTCCATGTTGAAATGGAGGTTCCAGATCAGTACTTTGTTAATCCGGTACATTATAAAACTTGGCCTGGTGAAGAATCTTGAAAAGGCCCCTCACTTCATGATTTTCTATGTATTTTTTCTGGTATTTTTTAATGCCTTTTGACTCTATATTCTTATTATTTAAGAGGGATTAAAGTTTTCGAAGACATATATCTTTAATTTTTAGCTTCATGACTACGTTATATTTTATTATTATTTTTGTGTAGAATGGACACTTTGAAGAGGTATCTCCCCTTATATGGACAACGGGGATTGCAAGAGCTCGAGAAAATTGATGTGAGATTTGAAGAGAATATTTATAATATTGCAACCATCCAGGTTATGTACCCGCACATTGCGTGTATTATTTGAATGTTACAATACATTAGCTCTATTTTGTCATATTTTCTCCAGAATATTTAAATTTTAAGAAACTTGATTATTGAATCAATGTAGCTTTGTCATGATATTTTTATTAAAATCTTGAAATTATTCAATTTCATAATGATTATCAAAGAAATTTTTTATTATATATGTTGACTATAGAAACAAAGTATATGATGCCTAATTCTATGTGATCTAACTCCTCTAATAAATGCAGAATCCCTCAGATCCAGGTAAATGTCCTTTTGTATTATTAACTATGTTAAGTAACACATGTTTTCTTAGTTTCTGTTTTTATTTGATTTTCAAGATAATATGTAAAATACATTTTGATGTTAGAAATGTGCATGTGAAAATGAGAAGAACCTAACACCTTCAGCCTATTCCTACTTAGGTTTGTATTGCACGTGCACCGTTATATCGACAACTTCCAAGATGGGTGATGGACAATTTGTTGATGTTGTATCAGTTGAAAATTATAAAGTTTGTCTACAATCACCCAGGTACATAGAAAGGACAAAACAATATTACATGAGATATTTCACAAATAATAATTTCTTTCACTATTTGACATGTCGGATAGATGCAATTCATGCATGAACATGAGCATTGTTACGTGGAATACATTTTAAGATTTGGACCCCAGAACAGAAGATGTGATTGCTTATAATACTATAGGTGATAAATAAGATGTTGGCAGAGCAATAGTTGCTGCTCGAAAGAACTACTTCTGTAAAAGTATATTCTTGCCAATAAAATCGCAGCTTAGGCAAATAAAATTTTCAGTCTTACTATTTATGATGGGTCATATCATGTTCATAACATTTTTCTTTTCATTATTATATATGGCAATGTATAGCCCTTTAAGAGGAGTTTTACCTTTTAGAGGAATTAAAAGTAAAAGAAAATATGTCTGATGAACCTTTATCGAAAGGGGTTTCCACAGAGAGCGTTAAAATTGTTGAATCAAAGAACAAGGTAGCTATTAGTGTGCAAACTCCAGAGACGTTTATGTTGGTCAGCTCATATATTAACACTTAAAGTAAGATCAAGTGATAAATGTGGACTTAATGCACCTTCTTAACTTACCTTATAATTAATGATGGTGTGCAGTCAGTGTTAGATCATAATTATCGGTGTTTTCGTAGAAAAACTAAAGTATAATTAATTTTGTTATAAAATTTAATGTTTCATGTCTTTAACAATAATAACTTAGTTATGTTTATCTTATTAATTACATATGTTGATCTTATTAATTTTAAAGGTAAAATAATTTCTTTTCTTAATTATTTTTCATTTGTTGGTAAGAAATTTAGAAATTAGAAACTTTGGAGGAATTGAGGGGAGACTTAGTAGGTTGTATATGGGTTTATTTATTTTAATTCAGAAGTATGAGGTTTTGTAACCAAGTCCAAATGAACTGCTTGATGATCTAAATTCTTACATGCCTGACCTGATTTTTTTTATTGTATTTAATGTAGGCTTAGATTAGGGTACTGAGATTAAAAAATAGTGTTCTGATATTGTCGTGAGGTGCTGGTTTGAAGCATTCTATAACTCAGGTGGTACTAATGGTTTAAGGTAATTCATTTTGCATGGGGTCTTAACATGATTTTTTTCTAATCATATGGATTCTAACTGAACATAAATACGATCATGTCTATAAATATTTTTATGTAGAATGATGCACATAAACTCATTAAATATAACTTCCACATTAACATCAAGAAGGACCAGCACATTATATGGCACTGCCAGCACTAAATCTTGTGTTCGTATAAGTGGCCACAGTCAAGGCACATCAAATAACCAATGCAATGTATAAGAAAGGTATTGGTGCAGGTTTCAATTTCTCTACGATGGGGCTTGCAAAGTCATGGTAGATACAGAATATCTATGTGAAGCTATAGAGGTTTGAAGTTTGATGGTCAGCGAATGAGTGGCGCTGGAAGCAATACCTTGGAATGTTTTACTCAGATTGTAACATGTTGTCTATGGTTAGAGAACATATAACAAAAGGAATAAAAACTACAGTACACTTGCAGAGATATTCAAGTTATTCTACATATATCAATTGCTAAGGTATTCTACATATATAATTTCACCTTAATTTTTTCTCTTATATATGTCCATATATTTTATGGGTATAATTATAAATCTTAAAATACTTCTACTAAATTTGTCAATATTGTAAAATGCTGGTATAGGGAATACTAACAACTGTTTCATCTTTGTGGATATTGGTATTTTTTTCTCAGCTTATTGCAACATGGACGAGCAAGGTTTATTTCATAGTTTCGGGTAATGCTGGGTATGTTTGTATGTGTTCATGTTGACTATGTATTTTCAGATAGGTCAAAAAAGATCGAGGGATACCACATCACGTATCAAGAGAGCTCAACATTCACAGGTGGTAAAATTGTTGAATACAAGAACCTTTTTGTTTTAAGTGAGGAAAAGAAATGGGAGTTTAGCCCTCATCTAATTCCTATGTTGGTTACAAGTACCTTTTTGTTGTATCGAGGGGTTCAAATCATTTGTATGCTAACTGATTATATTCTCTGAGTACTGTATCTTTTAAAAATATTGTGTTAGTCATTAAACATTACTCAAAATTCATTTTTTGTTATATAGGTTTATAAATTTACTTTATACTTTGTTGGATGGATCCTCTGTTAATACAAAATTTGAGGATGATTGCCGATTTATATATAATATTGTCAAACTGTGTACATTATTCTTTATACATTTTATCTCTATATATTAAATTTCCTGATGGTATAGCTTGCTGTTACAAGCACTTGCAAATGACAAGATTCACTTAATAAATTTGTTTCAAAACTTATAGAGCAAGAAAGGTCATGGATTTATAAGAGTTGATTGATCAAATTATCATTTGGCAAATGCACCAGATTTGAAACAACAGCATGAATAAATTTTCTATGCATAGTCCATCTGGTACACTAGGTCTAAGGAAATAGGTAAATATAATGTCAATTATGTGATACAAGACTAGAGAGAAAGCAAGTTTTAGAGATGAAGTTGGTTGAAAATGTTTTCTCACAAGAAGGTAGATAACAAATAATTTAGTAAAAAAAATGTTAGCAAATCTTCTAAAATATATTCCAAGACAATGAATTGAGAGTCATATTTAAAAAGAAAAAAAAACGTGTCTTTTGTATGGTCTACACTTATAAAACATTTTTTTTTAATTTTGATGATTTTTTTTGGCAATTGCTCCTTCATTATATAAATATATATGAAAAAAAATTAAAGATAAATTAATTTATAAATCATTTTCAACTAAGTTGATTTAGTTAAATTTATATCGCTATATATAAATGATATAAATATAAATATTTAAATAATGAATGACCTATTGCCAGATAATTATATTCAAGTCTCGACTAATCAAACTACTTTTAATTAAATATTCTATACACTATATTGGGAATCAACCTAAAATTATCCTTTTTCTAATAATTTTTTAAATTTCATTTCATTCATACTATAATTAACTACATTAAATGAATATTAATCTTAATATTTAATAGATATTAGGAAGATCATTTAGAATGATATTGAATTGTTATGCGATTAAATATTTATACTCAATAAAAACATAATAATAATACATATTTTATTCAAATACTTTTTCAAAAATTTATATATTACATAATTTTCTTAACGTTAACATATTGCAATAATTTAATCAAAAAATAATATTGAATTGCTGCCCATATTGATATTTTATATTTGATAAATAATATGTTCGGCTACTATTTTTCTTAAACTAATCCATTCAATATAAATACAAGACGACATATTATAGAATTTACAATTATATTAAATCATGCTAATCGATAATTTTTCAATTTAGGGACCAAATTTTATTAAGATTTTTTTTCATATTTCATTAAAAATGTAATTAATTAAATCCAATGAATTCAAGTTTGGTATTAAGAAAAAAAATTAGGATTGCTAAAAAAATGTCATATGACCGCACAATTTAATCTTTATACTACATAAAAATATGATCATAATTTATTTCATTGAAAGAGTTATTCGATGTAACGACCGACAAAACTCAAGTAATATTCTAATTTTTAATTTAAACTGCCTCGAAAATTTATAAATTTTTGCCCTAGAGAAAATTTTATTTTTGTACCCGGATAAAAATAATAATAAATAGATAAATAAATAAATAATTAAATAATTAAATAAAATTTGAGGCTAGAATTAATTTTTAAAAATTTTTATTAGTCGTTTAAAAATTTTATTGTGTGTGCGGAGATCCCTATTTTTATTGATAATAATTATTAGTCATTAATTTTATAAATTTACTTTTTTTTTAAATTTGGAGCAACTAATTAATTTATTTAGAATACTATTTTATTTTATCTAGTAAAATTATTTTGTTAGATTTTAATTCTGTTAATTATGTATTTTGAGACTCAATAAAATTAGTACCATAATTGTTTCAAGATATTTTAATTTAACTCACCTAGGATTTTTTTTTCTTTATATTTTTTAATTGCGTTAGTAATAATCTTTTCATCATAAAGAAAAATAATAAATAAAATTAAATACTTGGCTTATAAGTGAAGCTTGTTAGATAGTTTGAATGGAAGGACCTAGATGTGAGATATTTTCCAAAGAAGAGTCTAGAGTGAGATTTTTTTTAGAGAATAATAAAATAATGTTCCAATAAGAGTTACCTAGTTTAACCATCTCATTGTACACTACGTCTCTGAAGAAGTAAAAGATCAAGAGATAGAGAGAAATTAGGAGATTGTGTAACTCAACTCATTTGCATTCAAGATAACTACTGCATTTTTCTTATCTTTCATGAATTTATTAAGATTGGTGTCATTATCCTTAATTTATTTTCAGTAAATAATTAGGGATTAGATTAGTATTGTTGTTATTGTCAGTGAAATAATTTTTGGCACTGTATTGCAAGATTTCAGATTTGAGTTTTAATTATACATATAACAAATTGCTAAGATGTAATTAAAGGGGGCTTGGGATTTATTTGTTTTTTTACAACAAAAGGGGGTTACGGGTGAAAGGGGAAGGATGTAGTAAAATTAGGTTTTTGTTGTTCTTTTGTTTACAGATGTGAGTTGTTGTAGTTAGCCCCAATTACAAATAGGAGGAAGAGTATCTGTGTGTGAGTTGTTTGGCCGTCGGAGGAGGAGAGGAAGGGGCGGAGCCACCGCGGCCGTTGAGTCGCCGGCGGTGGTTTCCGATGCGGTGGCGGAAAACGGAGGTTGCAGGAAAGGAGGGAAGGTTCTGTGTTATGTGTTTTGTTTATGTGTATACGTTGCAGTGTGTGTGGGAGGGATGAAGGCGGAACCACCACCGATGTGGTGGTGGCGATGGTGCAGGCGGTGGCGTAACGCCGTTGCTGGTGGCCGGGAGAAAAGAACGAGAGAGGGAGAGAGAGAGAGCGAGAGAGAGAGAGAACGAGAGAGAGAGGGAGAGAAAGTGAAGAAGAGAGAGAGAGAGAGAGAGAGAGAGAGAGAGAGAGAGAGAGAGAGAGAGAGAGAGAGAGAGAGAGAGAGAGAGTTTGGCCGGAAAATGGGTGGGTATTGATTTTTGGAAAAATGGGTGATGGAAACTTGTAGATCGGGTTATCGGTAGTGAGATTATGCGAAGAAAGTGAGGTTTCGGGTTAGCCGGAAAACGGCCGACGGTAGCCATGGAAGGTGAGGAGGTGGTGGGGGGAGAGGTTGAAGATGAGTTTGGGGAAGATGGGGGTAAATCTGTAAATTGATAAAATGGAATTAAAGTGATTTGATAAATAATAAGTATTGTTAAATTGATAATAAATATTGGGTAATAAATGTAATAAAATAATTGGGCAAATAAAATTGACATTAAAAAGGAAATATTGGAATTAGTGGGAAAAAGAAAATGAGATAAAAGTAATGTATTATTATTTTAGTTAAACAAGAATTAGAGTATTAAATTATGGAATATAGAATAAGTTGTGATTAAAAATAATACAAGATATTAAGAGTTGAAACATTGTTACCAAGTTATTTAATAATAGAATAATCATGAAATAAAAGTAGAAGAGTGTAAAGGTGTTACAAATAAAGTCAAATTTTAGGGATATTAACGTTAACTTAGTATGATTTAATAAATAAAATGACTCGACTAATTCATTCTTAAAATAATGAATTAAAAATTAATTGGCATTAAAATATTTTAAGAAAGAATATTAGAGCGAGCATTTTGAGTCCCTTTATCGAATATTATTTAATATATCTTATTTTATGAATTGATAGAATTCTACTTTACTTCGTGGAATTATGGAGCAATATTGAGCTCACGTATTGTTTTAAATTATTATAATTATTCTTAGCATACGGAAGAACAAGACAAGTTCACTATCTCTCCACTCACCTTTAAAATATTTATTTTCGTAAATGTTTTTAATTATATTTTTCTCAAGTGTTGTTTATTTTAAATTTATTTATTTATTTAAGAATGATTTATTTTCCGAACTTTAAAAATAATATTATCATTATTTTTGATTAGTTATTTGAATTTAAATTTCTTCGATCGAATACCCTATCTTTTAATAAACCTTAGTCGTACTCATTGTTCGAGACGACTCCTTTTAATTTCTTTTAGTTAAGGTTTGATTCCTTAATTCGGGTCAACCACATTCGTTTATTGTCGGTTACATCTATTGTCCAGATGTATCCAATTTTATTGAAATCAAAGACTGATTCATTGTTCGAATCAGAAATAAATAGGAAATATGTTAAGTTTATTACTCGTAGTGATTGGTCCTACTCACAATGATCTTGAACGTTATTTAGTCGTTTGGTTATTCTTTTGCTTTGAGATAACCAAATATTTTTTCTTTGAACTTGACCATTCTCTTTGTTCGAGATGGTTACCTTCTTTTCTTTCTAGAGGATGCTTTGTGTTGGATTTTAATCGTAGCGGAGGCATGGTAAAATACTTTTACACATACAAAATCCAAATAAAAGCATATAAATCGTGGTAAAAACATATGGATCGATTACTAACCTTTAATATGCGATCCAAAAGCAACGATCGGAGATCCTTAACAGCTGCTCCTCAAACGTGAAGCACTCCACCGGTATCCACCAAGAAAACGACGTTAAGGAGGAGGAGGAGGAGGTGGAGAGAATTGGGTTTTATAAAATTTTGGGGTTAGAATAAAATAGGGTTTATAATAGTATATTTATAGGCAAAATTTTCAGCTGAAATTTTCCATAAATATTATTATTATTATTATCCCATTTATTATCCTCATTAATAATTAAAACACCTTTTAATTATTAATCCTTTTTCTAAACACTTTAGAAATAATTCTCTCTCTTGATTTAATTTCCAAAAAATTAAATCCTTAATTAATAATATTAAGAACTTTTCTTAATTAATTTATAATCAATTATATCTCATTTAATCAATTATTAAATTTGCCAATTAATTATTTATTTCACAAATAAATAATTATTAGCCATTATTAATTAATTCCTCCACCATTAAATCATTCTCCTTTTATGGTGTGACCCTGTAGGTTCAATATTAAGCCGGTAGTAGAAATAAATAATAATAAAACTATTTTATCATTATTTATATAAATTCTCTAATTTATTAAATATGATTAATTAATTAATCACATTTATTCTATATCGTGAGGGATACTTCTCAGCATATCGCGACTATCCGGATAATATGAATTCACTGCTTAGAATACCAAGAACCTATTCAGTGAATAGTTACCATACAATAAACTCCTTCTACCCTACAATGTCCCGATTAAATACAAGGCATGGATCTCGTGTCAAGCCTATCTAATTTAATCACTTGCTTACCATTTACTATGCTTAGTTCTATGCAAATCAGAAACTCCTTTCTAATTTCATTCACTCTGGCCAGAGATTCCTGAACTAGCATAAGTGGATCAGCCTTGAACATTCGCTTCCTTCACTGAAAGGGGTAGATCCTTTATAGATCATACACTATCTTCGTGTACAAATTTCTATACCCAGTAGAGCCCTAATAATTGTCCCTGGAGACTAAGAACTAAACCAAAGCATAGTTCAGTGTACACAAGATGACTATGATGACCTCAAGTCTAAGAATACTTGTACAACTATCACTATGTGAACAACTACTGACACGTGAGTGAACTCTATCAGTTATTCAGCTGTGCGAGTCATGTTCAGTGAACTTATTCTATAATAAGCACCTACATACTAGCTATAGTGTCACCACACAAATGTCTATGAGAACAGACATCCTTCATAATGAAGCAAGCATAGTATGTACCGATCTTTGCGGATTATTAATTACCAGTTAGTAATCCTATGATCAGGAACTATTTAAGTTTAGAGTTATCATCTTTTAGGTCTCACTATTATGATCTCATCATAATCCATAAAAAGCTTTACTCTAAACTATGATATATCTTATTTAAACACTTAAATAGATAGAGCCCGTAATAAAAATAAAACAAGTTTTTTATTAATATCAATGAAATCAAAACAGATAAAAGTTATTCATAAATCCTAATACATGATTGGACTTAGGACATATTCCTTTCAATCTCCCACTTGTACTAAAGCCAATCACCCTGGTATCTAATACCCATCTAGACTTTATGACGATCAAAGTGACTTTCATAAAGTAGCTTTGTTAGTGGGTCTGCTATGTTGTTATGTGTGTCAACTCTATTTCAATACAACACAAGAAATGTTATTGTGCTCCCACTAACCCTTTTGTAGACACATGGTTCATCTACGTTTTTCATAAAACCAAACTCTTTGATTGTCTCATCAAAACGAATGTTCCATCTACGAGAAGCTTGCTTTAAACCACATATGGTTCGCAGCAGCTTACACACTAGGTTTTCATTTCTCTTGGAAAGAAAACCATCTGGCTATTTGCCAGATCTCATAGTCGTAGTAAGCAGCATTCGCAAGCAAAATCCGAACTGATTATAACAGGGCTACAGGTAAAAAGTTTCATCAAAGTCAATCCATTGCCTTTGTTTGAATTCTTTTGCCACAAGCCTGGCCTTAAAGGTCTCCACCTGGCCATTTGCTCTAATCATTCTTTTGTATCCCGTATACATAGATTTCATTCCGGATTTCATGGCACTATGCCATTTCTCTGAGTCAACACTACTCATAGCCTCATTATAGGTCACAGGGTCGTCATCATCAATGATCGACAACTCATTGTCATTCTCAATGACAAGGCCATATTACCTCTCAGATTGGCGAGACACTCTCCCTGACCTACGAATGGGCTGTTCCACAGAAGGTTGTTCAGTCAGAACAGGTGTTTCCACTTGATCCGTAGTAGTTTGTGCTTCTTGAACTTCATCAAGTTCAATTTTGCTCCCACTGTTTCCTTCAAGGATAAACTCCTTTTCCAAGAAGGTAGCATGTCTGGAGACAAACACCCGATGATCGGTGTAAAAGTAATACCCTAAAGTCTCTTTAGGATATCCCACAAAACTACATTTTAGGGATCGATATTCCAGCTTATCTGGGTCAACTTATTTGACATAAGCTGGACATCCCCAAATCTTAACGTGTTTAAGACTCGGTTTCCTTTCTTTCCATATCTCATACGGAGTTTGAGGAACAGATTTGGAAGACACCTTTATTCAGTAAATATGTTGAGGTTTCCAATGCATAACCTCATAGGAATACTGGAAGATTTGCATAGCTCATCATGGACCGAACTATGTCTAACAAAGTTCGATTTCTCCTTTTAAATACCAATCTGGAGGCGTCCACTGGGAGACTATACCATTTACTTTGAGATAATCCAGAAACTCTCCATTCAAGTATTCACCACCTCGATCTAATCGAAGAATTATAATACTATGTTTGGTTTGTTTCTCCACTTCATACTTATACTCTTTGAACTTTTCAAAGGCTTCAGACTTGTGTTTCATCAAACACATATCCGAATCTAGATCTATTATCCATGAAAGTAATGAAGTATGAAAATCCACCCATGGCTTGCGTAGACATTGGTCCACATACATCTGTGTGTACCATTCCTAGCAAATTTGCAGCCCTCTCTCCATGTCTACTAAATGGAGACTGCAGTGCCACAATGAAGTGAGATTTTCATCATCCTTTTTCTTTTATTAGTTTGTACAATCTGAAGTAAATTATGTCACATTTATACAGACCATTATTTAAAGTACCACGTCCATAAAGAATATTATCTCTAAGAATAGAACATTCACTATTCTCAATAATAAATGAAAATCCAGCCAAGTCTAACATGGGATTAGAAATAATATTCCTCACAATCGAGGGAACAAAATAACAATTATTTAAAATAATAGTCTTGCACGTAGGCATATGTAAATGAAATGATTCTACATCTTTAGCAGCAACTCTTGCTCCATTTCCCATCAGTAGAATCACCTCCTCTTCCTCAAAAGTCCTACTTCTCCTTAGTCCCTGCAACAAATTACAGATTTGAGAACCACAGGCGGTATCTAATACCCAAGTAGAAATTTGATTTAATGACATATTCACTTCTATCATGAACATACCTGAATCAGAAGTGGTAGTCTCACTACCCTTCTTCTTCTTCAATTCTGCAAGGTAAACCTTGCAGTTCCTCTTCCAGTGCCCCACCTTGTTACAGTGAAAGCAAACAACTTTGCTCTTGGGGTCTTCAGCTTTTGGTGGAACCGGCATTTTCTTCACCTACTTTCTTCTTCTTGGAAGAGTTCCTCTTCCTTTTCTTAGGATTGGAACCTTCACCAATTAGAAGAACAGAACTCTTCTTAGGGGGAAAATTCGATTCCGCAGTCTTCAACATGTTGTGGAGTTCAGGCAGGCTGACATCCAACTTATTCATGTGAAAGTTCACAACAAACCGCGAGAACGAACTCGGAAGCGATTGCAAGACCAAGTCTTGGCCCAGCTCCCCATCCATGGCAAAACCAAGTTGTCCAAGACGTTCAATCAAATTGATCATCTTAAGTACATGGTCATTCACAGATGATCCCTCAGACATCCTACAACCGAACAGCTCCTTCGATATCTCATATCGAGCTGTCCTCCCCGCCACATCATACAACTCTTGTAGATGCATGAGGATAGTGTGAGCATCCATATGCTCATGTTGCTTCTGTAGCTCAATGTTCATAGAAGCTAGCATGATGCATTGAGCAACATTTGCATCATCTATCCACTTACGATACACAACATGTTCATCATTATGCGCATCGCTAGCAGGTTCAGTAGGCTTAGGTGAGTCAATCACGTATTCCAGCTTCTCAATCCTGAGAACAATTCTCAAGTTTCGAAGCCAGTCAGCATAATTAGGACCAGTCAACTTGTGAGCATCCAGTATGCTCCTGAGTGATAGTGCAGAAGACATAATGTATATTTTAAATCTGTAAATGATAAACACATAACAACACTTAGCAAATATTCAATTTCATTTCAAAACACTATATGAATCGGGTCTTTATTCATAAGTGGCTCCCACTAGTTTATCTAATTTATTCAACCCCTACGTGAAAAATTAAGCATTCATAATGGTAGTGGGAATAGGGATCCTATATTCCATTACACAACCCCGGCTGTAGCACGAACCGCCATGTAATGTTCAATAGGCAGACAACTCTTGTCAATTACATCTTATATTATTCCCTAATCAAACTTTAGCCTCTTGAATAATTGAGTCACGGTTGTGTCACGACAAACAGAATATTCTAAGTCAAGTCTAACCCAACATTCCGTACAATTGAATCAGTCGCCAAAGGCCCACGGCTATGGCACGTACCAACCTTTAGATTCTTATTCAATGTACACATCTCTATGTAATAGACAAGTATTTCTTATTTCAAAATCAAAGCCCTCGGCTGTAGCACGAACCGACAATGATTTAAAAATAAGAACTACTTTCTATCATGTTGGAAGGCTATGACCGACACAAGCCCGTTGTATCATTAACCAATTACTACTTGATATTATTTAATTTTAGAGGGATTATATTACGTTACAATCATAATCATATTATAAAGAAATTCTTCCTTTTAAATTAAATATTTCAAATCAATAATCAATAATCAGATGATTCCCAGATCGGGTGGAGCATTGTCAAGAGGCGTCACTTAATAACCCTTTCTTACAGATAGAAATCTGTTGTTGACAGAATCATCCTTTCTCTCATATCGAAAATTCATATTCAATTACGTGTTTCATAAACACAAGAATCTCATGATTGTATTCATAATATTGTTATTAAGGTTATGAAACAATTTCACTATACTAGGTTGTCTAACAAACGCCTTATTTTCATTTAAGTTCACCTAAATCTATCATCGCATGATAAACTAAGCATATATCACATATATCAACATGAATAAACATCAAAGTAGGCATGTTATATCATCTAGCACATTAGTCTAATCATTATACATCTCTATGTATCACATGAAGCATTTAAAAGCAATTAAAAACAGTCAAAAACAGCTTTAAAACACTTCATGGAAATATAAACAGTTCAAAACTTTTATATAAACTAAAATTGATCACTCCATTAGATCCGTCTCGAAAAAACGAATCCAACGGTATATTGCACGCCTAAAACGGAGTTACGAAACTCCCAGAAAATCAATTTTAAAATCAACAGACGGTCTGTAACGCATTACAGAAACGCGTTACAATCCCTGTAACGCATTCCGCTGATGCGTTATGTTATTCCTAGTGAACTAACAATGAGATTTACAGAAGGGGGGTTGAATGTAAATCTCAAAACTTTTTCAAGTTTTGAGCAGTTTCAAAGGCTTTGTGTTTAAGATAAACAAGTGTGTGAATTGCTTTAAGCTAATACAGACAGATATATATTCAAGCACAAAAGTACAGAACACAACAAACCTTAAAAACTTTTTTGGTGGATTTGTTGTTCCACCAGAGATGGTATTTCAGAAAATCTGTGATTCAAGAAGTTGATCACAGCTGCATCCTAGTACAAACTAGATAATTTTTCTCAAGATTTTTCTAAACAGCTCTGGAAAAATTCTCTTCTAATTACTAGCTGCTACTTGGTTTATATAACACCAAGTTTACAAGTGAAGACAAAGATAAAAAGTACAATAATAAAATAAGTTCTCCACTTGTTTCTTCTCCATTTTACTCCAGTGTATTGTTGACTATTGCCTCTTTATACTAGAGTAGAACGGCTGCTTTTTCTGATGTTCCTGAAATAGGCTACCACATCTCAGTTGTCTCTGTCAACCCATGTGCCTCTGTTTGTAGGTACAACTACCACTTGTCAACTGCTATTTAACAGAACATCCGTTGAAGCCTTCATCCGTTGATGGCTTTATCCGTTGATGTGTTAGCAGTTGAAGCTCTATCCGTTGATGCACTCATCCGTTGAAGGATGTTATCCGTTGAAGCTTTAGAGACATCCGTTGAAGCTTTGTTTCTCATCCGTTGAAGGTCTTTAAGTTATCCGTTGACACCATTTCATTTATACAAAATTACAAGGTATGAAATATTTACAATTGGCCTTCCTATCTGCATATCCTTTAGTAGTCAACATGACTTATAATTTCCCTCAACATTTAAGAATTATATCTCAAATTCAGAGACTGAAATGTGCTACAACACTAGACTTATTTCTAAGTAAAGCTACACCATCAACGGATAGCCAAAGTGGTCTTATCCGTTGAGGCTACAAACACTAGATTTCTACTTAAGTGTTTTGTTAAACATATCATCAAACTAATGCACATATATTCCTAACAATCTCCCCCTATTTATGTCTATAAGAATTGTAGACATAAATTCAAGGTTAACTTGATGATAACAAAACACTTAACAAATATATGAACTGAAACTAAGTAGAAATTTAAAAGTGCTGCACAAGTGTATGTACTAGAAGGTAATTGAAGATTTACAGTGTTTCCAAGGGTGCTCCACTAGCCTGAGCAAATCATCTTTTTCTTCTTTGATCCCTGGTTTTCTTTCTTAGCCCTTTGTCATTTTCCTCAATTTGGAGTTGGAGTTGTCTGAAGAATTCAGCTTCAGCTTCATCAATGATATCCAACTTAGATTGCATTTCTTTGAGAGTTTCATTGCTGGCAATCTTGAGTTGGTCTTCAAGTCTGAAAAATCTTCTGACTCCTTTATCATCTCTGAATTCCATCAACCAATGAGGTGATTTGTGAATTGTAGTTCCCCTTTCTTGAATGAGTAAGGTTCTGGGCAAAGCATTGGGCTCCCTCCAAGTTTTCCTTATATTGGCAATCTTGTTGAGAATTTCAGTCTTGGCAGTCCTGGTAAAGCCAGAATCCTTTTGTATGGCTGAAAAGACTCTGATCAAGGTAGAGTAGCCTTCATTCAGAATCCTGTAGAGAGGCCATGTTCTTTCCCCAGCTCCTTTATATCTGAACACCAATCTCTCTGGTAGCTGTCTGTAAGCAGCAATTCCCCTTACATCCTCCAGCTCATCCAGATAGAGTTCAATGTCTGAAATTTCTTTTATGTCACAGATGTGAACATAATCATCTTTAGAATTGGGTGGCTTAGGGTTAGGTTTATGTTTTTGAGTGAATTTCTTAGAGTTTAGGGGAGGTGTAGATTTGGATTTTCTTTTCTGTTTCTTTGGTAGTGGAAGAGTGGTTAAAAAGGTAGGCAAATTGATGGTGTCCCAATCAATAGGTTCCTCTTTTGGGATGATTGGTTCACCATGGATGTTTATAGTGGGATCAGCAACAAAGGGTTCAGGTATGGAAGGTAGAGATTTAGTTTCTTCAGTGTTGCCTTCACTTCTTCTATGTGCCTTGGCCTTTCTTCTGTTTCCCTTCTGCCATTCCTCTTTTTCCTCCATGCTTTCACCAAATATACTCCCGAAAACCTCATCTAAGTTTGCAATCTTGTCTTCACCCCTGACTTCAATTCCTTTCTCATTTTCAACTAGACTTGACTTTAGCTTTTGTTCAAGCTTTGCTTGTGCTCTTTTGTCAGCCTTGAGTTTTTCAGCTTCTTTCTTTAACCTTTTGGTTTCTTCCCTCTTGGCTATTGAGAATTTGAGATGTCCTTGCATCACATATATGCTCTTTCCCTCTCTAAAGATAATAGCCATGTTTCTCCTTACTGCCTCATCCATGGTCTCCTTGTGTTTTATGATGCTAGTACTCAAAACTTTGTCTTCATCAGGCTTTAGAAGAGGAAAGTCCACTTCTTTCATCTGAGCAAAGTCTAGAGGGTTCTTTGTGGAGTCCTTGCTGGATCTGGTGTTGGGTTTGAGAACCATAGGTTTTAGATTCTTGAAAGAAGTCTCTCCAACCTTATTTCTCCTTTCTGGCTTGTGCTCCATATTGATTGGTTCAACCTTTGTGCTATGTTTCACAGATATTGATTTATCTTGTGTTGAGCCAAACAGCTGTTGCATCCTTTCATCAATTCTCCTCCTTTGCTCTTTCACTTGAATTTCAGCTGTTGCTAGCTGGATTAAATCAATTCCATCAGGCTTTCCTTTGATTTGAATGATTGGAGAAGTAGTGATGGCAGGAACTAGCACTTTAGATATTTGGATTTTTGTAGATGGCTCTCCTTCCCCCTCCTTTTTACTCTCCCCCTTTTTGTTATCATCAAGGAGAGGGGTCAAGCCCTGTGCTTTTGCCAGCTGCATCAGTAGATTTGTTTGAGATTGTTGGTTGTGAAGAATGGTGGCCACAGAATCTTCAATAACTTGAACTCTGTCTTCCAATTTGGCCAGCCTCTTTTCAGTATGTGATTCCTTTTTCAATCTCAACAAAATGTCCTGCATTGTACCAAAGGGCATGACTGAATCCAATTTTTCAGAATTGTAGGATTTCAAGTCAGCAATATCCTTTCTGAGTTCATCCACACTCAGATTCTGTCTTACTTGCTGCAACTTCATGAGATGCAGTGAGTCCAAGTGAGCTGTAAGGATAGCCTTTGTACCAGCATGAGAAGTTTTCTGAATGGCCTGTTTGATAATACTGATTTGTTTGACTAAGGAGACATTGAATTGCCATGTTGTAGACTCCTTTGTGAAGGCCCATTTAGGTAGATTTGGAATAGAACTAGGGCCTTCATCTCCCCTAAGTTCATGCTTCCATCAGAAGAAACAAAGTCATCATCATCAGAATTTACTCCAAATTCTTCAAATGACTCACCAGCTGTTGAAGGCATCTTGTTAATAGCAGTTTTGTCCCTTTGAAGAGATGTTGTTGTATGTACTAGATGTAGTGTCTTTTCTGCCTCCACATTGCCCTGTGCAGCCAATACTTGATAGGCTGAAACAGGATGAGTAAAAGTGTCAGCATCTAAGGAAATGTTATCAATTACAACTTTGTAATGTTGCTGAAATTGTCATTCCTTTTCAGCATCATTCACAATCATTGACTCACTAGCAATGGCTGGATCCATCCTTATATCTGTTGTACCTGTCTTTCTCTCATTTTCTCTATGTTCTTGCATCAGGGGCTCCCCCTGGCTCACACAACTCACTCCCTCACCTTCACCTACTAAGGTGGTACTCCTCTCACTTACTTTTGCCATGCTGGAAGAAATAGCATGCATATTTGAGCTCTCAATCTCTCCTTTTGCCTGGGAGCAACCCAGCCTCTCACTCAAATTGTCACTCCCTTCCCTCAGTCCTAGAAGTGATTGTACAGTAATCAAGTCTTCTACACTTGGAATTGTTTCAGTTGTGTGTGTAGAGACTATCAACGGATGAGGAATAGCCGTTGAAGGTGAAACTGATGGTATCAACGGATAACTGCTGTTAAGCTTATCCGTTGAAGAACAACCACTTGTCAACGGATGAGTGATATCCGTTGAAGAAGGAAAAGAAGTAGAAATTGAAAGTGATATAACTGTTGAATCTGTGTAGATTGATATGAGTTTTGGTGACACAGATCCTTCAATTACATCTGAAAGAATTTGCGGGTGATCCAACAAATCATCTAAAAGATGATGATCACCTGTATTTGAGTGGGGCTCCTCCCTGAGTTGTAAAGAGGGAGAATCAGGAATTGATGGGAATAACATATCGACATCTAGAGATGGTGAGGAAGTGTGTGGTGATTGATGTGTGTTAATTGTGAGAGAATGGGGCTGTGACTCCACATTTGTTGGAGCCACATCAAACTGAGTTTGAGAAGGCATAGATACAGATGGATGTATATGTGCAGTGTGTGCACCCTGTGTAGAAGATTGGGTTCTAGCTCTCTTTCTTCTAATAAAGGCTTTTGTTGGTGAGTGTTTGGCTTTAGTGTCCCTCCCTCGTTTGTGTGTTCCTGGTTGGGAACTATTTTCAATAGTTACATCCTTTTGGGAGGATGCAGCTAGGGATATGCTAGTAACCTTTTCAACCACCACAGCTTTTTGAGAAACTGTGGCTTGGCTAGCTTGGGAAGCACTTTTCTCTCCTTCCTTATCCTAGGGGTTTCTTTGATGTTCACCCCTCCCCTCACCACTCACACCCTGTTCACTCCCCTCAGGGTTAATGGTAGGTGTTACAACTGTTGTCTTTTGAGAAACAACAGAGGTGGTTTTCTTTGTCTTTGATTTTGAAAGTTTAGTTTTGGTGACCTTAGTAGGAATCTGTTGGGGCATTGTCACAGATTCCATGGCCACACTAGAAGATAAAGAAATAGAGGGGTTGGAAGAAGTAGGAGTTATAGAAGCAATTACCTCACCTACCTGTGGTGCATTCATGATTGGTAAATATACCAATGGCACACTGCTGTTGAGATCCATTCTCAATAAATCTGCAAGAACTCTTTTCTCTTGTGCCCAGCACTTGAGTTTATTATTCTCATTCGTAATGACCAAACCTTCAGCAACATGGTTAGCCAATAACATAAAGAATCTAGCATAATAGATGTTATTAGGTCTATTAGCTTTGTTACCTAATCTAGTACCCAATTCTAGCATAATATAGTTGCTAAAATTAAAATACCTATCAGAAACAAGCATATAGAGCATATTAACAAGAGATGAAGTTATGGCATCAAAATTGCTAATTTTCCCAGAGAAAACCTTGATAAAGGCATCCCCAAGAAAACTCCATTCTTTCCTAAGGCCTTTTCTTCTAATACTCCCTAAACTAGCAGAGTTAAGAGAATAACCTATGGAATCTAACATGCTGGATACATCATTATCAGTGTGTGGTGTCATGACATTGTTCTCAGGTAATTTAAAACATGCTAGTAAGTCATCACAGTTAACACAGTGATTTTTACCTTTGAGAGTGAAGGAGATAGTCATATCTATGGAGTTGAACTCAGCAGATGTCCAAATCTCCTCAACTACTTCACAGTAAATCATTGGGGCTTCCAGCATTGCATAGCTAAGTTTATAGTTTTTGATGAAGTCCATCATTTTGTGATAATTTGAGTGGGCTTCATTCTTTTCTACCAAAGCTATGAAATTGTTCTTCTCATAGATGAACCCAGATTGAGACATAATCTTTACTACTGGTGCCATTGTTGTGAGTAGAAATTGCAGAGAATAACTTGAAGGTTTTGCAGAGAGAAAATGGTAAAAGCTTTGAAATTTCAAGAAAGCGTAAAGTAAAAATGAAAAATTAGAAGGGCTTATATACTTTCTCAAATTAAAAAGCATAAATAAGAGATTAAATAATAAATATATGTAAGTGAATTTCAGCCGTTTAAGAATAAACTGTAAGTATTCTAAAAACTACCTTTAAAACAAATACATACAGCTGTATGTATGAGTATCAACGGTTAAGACAATAGAATCAACGGCTGTGAAACACTTGAATCGACTGATGTGATATTTCAACGGATACGGTAAACTGTCATCCGTTGAAGAGCACTTCAGTTTTATCCGTTGACGGATAAAAATTCCAGAAATGTATATGACTTTCAACGGATAATGAACATCCGTTGACAGAACAATTTTGACTTTCAACGGATAGGGAATATCCGTTGATGGAATAATCTATGTTAAAAATCAAATTTGTTCTTGCAGCTAATACATTTCAGGATTCAATTCAAATTGCAATGAGGACATGAATTTTAAGAGTAATTAAGCATACCTAGCTCACTTACCAATCTTGTGAATGTTGATTCATCAAGTGGCTTGGTAAATATGTCTGCAATTTGTTGTTCACTTGGAACAAAATGAAGTTCCACTGTACCTTTCATCACATGTTCCCTAATGAAGTGGTACTTGATATCAATGTGCTTCGTCCTTGAGTGCTGCACAGGATTCTCTGTTATGGCTATGGCACTTGCGTTGTCACAAAAAATAGGAATTCTATCAACATGTAGTCCATAATCAAGGAGTTGATTCCTCATCCATAACACTTGAGAGCAGCAACTTCCAGCAGCAATGTATTCAGCCTCAGCTGTAGAAGTAGAGACTGAATTTTGCTTTTTGCTAAACCATGATACAAGCTTGTTTCCCAGGAATTGGCAGGAGCCTGTTGTACTTTTCCTGTCTATTTTGCAACCTGCATAGTCTGCATCTGAGTAGCCAATTAGATCAAAACCAGACTCTCTAGGGTACCAAATTCCTAGATTTGGAGTCCCCTTGAGATATCTGAAAATTCTTTTAATAGCTACTAAGTGAGATTCTTTAGGGTCAGCTTGAAATCTAGCACAGAGACATGTAGAAAACATTATATCTGGTCTACTGGCAGTTAAATATAAAAGTGAACCAACCATGCCTCTATAACTTGTAATGTCCACAGACCTTTCAGTCTTATTTAATTCAAGTTTGGTGGCAGTGGCCATGGGAGTTTTTGCAGATGAACATTCTATTAAGTCAAACTTCTTTAAAAGATCATAAATATATTTAGTTTGACTAATGAAAATTCCATCACTAACTTGTTTAACTTGTAAACCAAGAAAATAGGTTAGTTCTCCCATCAGGCTCATTTCATAATTACTTTACATTAGCTTAGCAAACTTTTTACAAAGCTTATCATCTGTAGATCCAAATATTATGTCATCTATATAAATTTGAACAAGTATACTAGAGCCATTAACATTCCTAAAGAAGAGAGTTTTATCAACAGTACCTCTAGTGAAGTGATTCTCCAAAAGGAATTTTGATAAGGTTTCATACCAGGCTCTAGGTGCTTGCTTCAGTCCATAGAGTGCTTTCAACAGATAATACACATAGTCTGGAAAATTTGAATCTTCAAACCCTGGAGGTTGACTTACATAAACTTCTTCCTCCAATTTCCCATTTAGAAATGCACTCTTGACATCCATTTGATAGACTTTGAAATTGGCATGGGCTGCATAGGCTAGAAAAATTCTGATGGCTTCAAGTCTTGCAACAGGAGCATATGTCTCATCAAAATCTATTCCCTCTTGTTGAGAATAGCCTTTAGCAACCAATCTGGCTTTATTCCTTATGACAATGCCATTTTCATCCATCTTGTTTCTGAATACCCATTTTGTGTCAATAGGACTCTTGTTCTTTGGTTTGGGTACCAGCTTCCAAACTTTGTTTCTCTCAAATTGGTTCAGCTCTTCCTGCATAGCTAATATCCAATCTAGATCCAATAAAGCTTCTTCCACTTTCTTAGGTTCCTCCTGAGATAGAAAACTACTATACAGACATTCATCTTGAGTAGCTTTTCTTGTTTGCACTTTAGATGATGCATCACCAATGATCAGTTCAAAGGGTCCATTTCCTTTGAGGTGGAAGATATACTCTAGATGAGGTGGCCTCAGTATTGTCATGATGTGAGACAGAGTGTTGATTAGTTGAAACTCCCCCTGAGTTGTTGGTCCTTTGCAGGGAACTTGGAGTTCTATCAACTGATGATGTAAATCGATTATCCGTTGATGAACTATGATCAACGGATGCTTCATTTTGTACTTCAACGGATGATGCATTATGTCTTTCAACGGATACTGCATTGCCTCTATCAACGGATGCAGAATTTTGTGCATTATCCAAGGGCATGTTTTGAATCCCTTTTGAAGTGTCATCTCCATCAGTCTCCTCTTCACTATCATCACAATATATCTCAATGTTGTCAAATTTGAGTCTCTCATGGTGTCCCTCATCTGTTAGTCCATCAATCTTTTTATCATCAAACACAACATGCACAGATTCCATAACAATGTTGGTTCTTAGATTGTAGACCCTATAAGATTTTCCAGCTGAGTAACCAACAAATATCCCTTCATCAGCCTTTGCATCAAACTTCCCTTTATGGTCAGATTGATTTCTCAGTATAAAGCATTTACATCCAAAGACATGAAGAAAGTTTAGAGTTGGTTTTCTTCTTTTGAACAACTGATAAGGAGTCATGCCTTTAGCTTGATTGATCAAAGAAATATTCTGAGTGTAGCAGGCACAGTTAACAGCTTCAGCCCAGAAATATGTTGGTAACTTTGATTCTTCAAGCATTGTTCTAGCAGCCTCAATTAAAGATCTGTTCTTTCTTTCAACTACCCCATTTTGCTGAGGTGTTCTTGGAGCTGAGAACTCATGCATGATTCCATTTTCTTCACAGAACAGCCTCATTGTCAAATTCTTGAACTCAGTTCCATTGTCACTCCTGATATTCCTAACCTTCAAGTCAGGATGATTATTGACTTGCCTGATGTGATTGATAATGATTTCACTTGCTTCATCCTTTGATCCAAGAAAATAGACCCATGAAAACTTTGAGAAATCATCTACAATCACTAAGCAATATCTTTTTCTTGCAATTGATAATACATTGACTGGTCCAAACAAATCCATATGTAGCAGCTGTAATGGTTCATCAATTGTTGTTTCAAGCTTCTTTTTGAATGATGCTTTCCTTTGTTTGCCTTTCTGACAAGCATCACACAAACCATCCCTTGAGAATTCAACAAGAGGAATTCCTCTAACTAAGTCCTTTTTGACTAGATCATTCATTGTCTTGAAATTCAAATGAGATAGCTTCTTGTGCCATAGCCAACTTTCAACTGGACTTGCTTTGCTGAAGAGACAAGTAATAGATTCTGCATCAGTAGAGTTGAAGTCAGCTAAGTACACATTTCCTTTTCTAACTCCAGTTAGAACCACTTTGTTGTCTTTCTTACTGGTGACAACACAGGCTTCAGAATTGAAGGAAATTGTATTCCCTCTATCACATAGTTGACTGATGCTCAGTAAGTTGTGCTTGAGACCATCAACTAATGCAACTTCATCAATGATGACATTCCTTGTTGAAATCAAGCCATATCCCATAGTAAACCCTTTGCTGTCATCTCCAAAGGTTATGCTAGGGCCAGCTCTCTCCTTAAACTCTGTGAGCAGGGAGAAATCTCCTGTCATGTGTCTTGAACAGCCACTGTCCAAGTACCATAGATTTCTTCTGTTTCCCTGCACACCATAAAATCAATCAAGTTGATTTTGGTACCCAAGTTTCCTTGGGTCCATTCATGTTAGCCTTTCTCCTAGACTTCATTCCTCCTGCATCTTTAGACTTAGGTAACTTTGAGTCAACCTTGATCTTAGATGTAGTTGGTTGAGGTGTAGGGTTAGTCACAGAATCATTTAGCACATTTGGAATTTGATAAGGCATGGATTGTGCAAACATGTTATTCCACATAGGCATATTGTATGGCATTTGAGGCATACTAAATGCAGCAAGATAAGGATTGTTAAAATATGGCATGTTTGCAAAATGTGCATAAGGATTCTGTTGAGACATAACAGGCATAGCATGCAGAGGTGATGCAGACATATTAGGCATGGAAGAGGGTACATGTATGGGAGTTTTCTTAATGGATTTGCAATTAGCAGATAGATGATTAACACTATTACAATGCACACAGCTTTTTCTAGGAGCATACTTATCAGGTGTGTAATTGTTATGTTTGTTAACCCCTACCTTCCCATTTCTATTAGATTTCCTTTTAGTTTCCTTTTTATCCTCAACCACTTTGAGCCTATTCTTTAACTGTTCTAAGGTCATGTGTCCTATATTCACCTTACTGAAATCTTTGGATGTGCTTGCTTCTTCTTTGACAAAGTTCTTGGAAGTTGAACCAAACTTTTTGTTGAGTTTCTTTAGATTTTCACTTTTAGAAACATCTGCCTGTTTTAATTGAGGAACCTTCAACGGATGCTCCTTTTCTTCCTTCAACGGATAATTTTCATCATCCGTTGATTCCACATCCGTTGATAGTCCATCAATTAATTCCATTTTCTTTTTGTTTTTATCCCAGGCAGTCTCACAAAATGATTCAATTCCTTGGACCTTGACAATTTGAGCACTAACATCCCTAGATGTCTTCCAGGCTTTAATCACCTCTTGCTCTTTCTCTAATTGATTAGAAAGTATTTCTACTTTCTTAACAGATTCAGCTAGTTCATTTTCAACAGATATACAATGTAGCTTAGTTTTCTCTAGGTCAATCAACTTATCTTCTAACACAGCATTTCTATTACTTAAAAACAGATTGTTCTCTTTAATCCTACTATTTTCTTTAGCAAGAGATTTAAGAGACACACGCAAGTGATATAATTCAGTAGACATGTCATTAAAAGCATCATTGCACTCTTCTTTAGTAAGCTGTGTTAAATCAGTAGTGATTACCTGGTTGCTTGATGAACTAACTTCATTTTCCTCAGAATCAGCCATGAGAGCCAAGTTGACATATTCCACATCTTCATCCTCTTCTTCTCCATCAGCTGCCCAGTCTTTTTCTTGAGTAATGAAAGCCTTCTCCTTTTGCTTGAGCAGATCAAAATATTTCTTTTTGTAATCTACTTGGTCAAATTTCTTCTTTTCAGAAGTTGGCTTTCTGCACTCACTTGCAAAGTGTCCACTTATACCACAATTGAAACACTTGAACTTGGATTTGTCCACCATGTTCTTATGAGGTTTAGTGGCTCTAGTGTTTTTCTTAAATTTCATCTTTGCAAATCTTCTGGACAGAAATGCAAGATGCTCATCAATACCATCAGAGTCATCTTGGCTGGAGTTGTCTTCATTCTCAGCAACTTGCTCCTTACCCTTGCTTGATTCTGATTTGCTTGTGCCATCTTTGGAGTTTAATGTTGATCTCACAGTTTCTTGTCTGCATTCTTTCTCATTTTCAGCTACCAAGGCAACTGAACCTCCTTTCTTTCTTCCCTTCTCCAATACCTCATCCTGTTCCAGCTCTAGTTCATAAGTCTTCAAGATTCCATATAATCTTTCAAGAGTGAAGTCCTTATAATCTTGAGAGTTTCTCAAGGAGACAGTCATGGGTTTCCATTCCTTTGGCAAGGATCTTAAAAATTTAAGATTTGAATCCTTCACCTGGTACACTCTACCATACAGCTTCAGTCCATTCAACAGCTTTTGGAATCTATTGAATGTGTCATTTAAAGATTCATTTTCTTCAAAATGAAAATACTCATACTATTGAATGAGAAGCTGCATTTTGTTTTCTTTTACTTGTTCTGTACCTTCACACAGTAGCTGAACTGTGTCCCAAACCTCTTTGGAAGTTGTGCAATTTATCACATTATCAAACATATCCTTGTCAAGACCATTAAACAAAATGTTCATAGCCTTCTTATCCTTGTGGACTTCTTCTGTGTCTTCCATTGTCCATTCTGCTCTAGGTTTTGGAATGGATTGACCAACAACAATTGTGGCTGTAGCAACTGTGGCTACTTTGTGGGGAATGTGAGGACCATTCTCAATGCAGTTTACATAACCTTCATCTTGGGAGAGTAGATGAAGGTGCATTTTCACCTTCCAATGGTGATAACTGTCTTTGTCAAGAACTGGGATTTTTACTCCAATATCCTTCTTACTCATCTTTGTTAGTTTCCAAGAACTTTAAACTCTTTGTGTGTCAAGAGCCTGCTCTGATACCAATTGTTATTCCTAGTGAACTAACAATGAGATTTACAGAAGGGGGGTTGAATGTAAATCTCAAAACTTTTTCAAGTTTTGAGCAGTTTCAAAGGCTTTGTGTTTAAGATAAACAAGTGTGTGAATTGCTTTAAGCTAATACAGACAGATATATATTCAAGCACAAAAGTACAGAACACAACAAACCTTAAAAACTTTTCTGGTGGATTTGTTGTTCCACCAGAGATGGTATTTCAGAAAATCTGTGATTCAAGAAGTTGATCACAGCTGCATCCTAGTACAAACTAGATAATTTTTCTCAAGATTTTTCTAAACAGCTCTGGAAAAATTCTCTTCTAATTACTAGCTGCTACTTGGTTTATATAACACCAAGTTTACAAGTGAAGACAAAGATAAAAAGTACAATAATAAAATAAGTTCTCCACTTGTTTCTTCTCCATTTTACTCCAGTGTATTGTTGACTATTGCCTCTTTATACTAGAGTAGAACGGCTGCTTTTTCTGATGTTCCTGAAATAGGTTACCACATCTCAGTTGTCTCTGTCAACCCATGTGCCTCTGTTTGTAGGTACAACTACCACTTGTCAACTGCTATTTAACAG
Source organism: Apium graveolens (assembly GCF_009905375.1). Lineage (NCBI taxonomy): Eukaryota > Viridiplantae > Streptophyta > Magnoliopsida > Apiales > Apiaceae > Apium > Apium graveolens. Next base: position 27,933,502 of record NC_133654.1, on the reverse strand, counting down.
AACATCCGTTGAAGCCTTCATCCGTTGATGGCTTTATCCGTTGATGTGTTAGCAGTTGAAGCTCTATCCGTTGATGCACTCATCCGTTGAAGGATGTTATCCGTTGAAGCTTTAGAGACATCCGTTGAAGCTTTGTTTCTCATCCGTTGAAGGTCTTTAAGTTATCCGTTGACACCATTTCATTTATACAAAATTACAAGGTATGAAATATTTACAATTGGCCTTCCTATCTGCATATCCTTTAGTAGTCAACATGACTTATAATTTCCCTCAACATTTAAGAATTATATCTCAAATTCAGAGACTGAAATGTGCTACAACACTAGACTTATTTCTAAGTAAAGCTACACCATCAACGGATAGCCAAAGTGGTCTTATCCGTTGAGGCTACAAACACTAGATTTCTACTTAAGTGTTTTGTTAAACATATCATCAAACTAATGCACATATATTCCTAACACGTTACACCCCTTTTAAGCCATTAAAGGGTGTAACGCATTCCTTGAATGCGCCACAGGTGTGTAACGCATTCCCGGAATGCGTTACACCCCTATTTTTTTTCTTTTTCTGCAGCCGCCGTACAGCTTCTCGAACAGCGTGCCTGTCAGCTTCTTTCTCCGTGCAATCAACTAAAGAACAGCAGACCACAGCAGTGCAGTACAACAGCAATACAAACATATATATATATACTATATATACATATATTTAATTATTTAATTACGAATTTTAATTACAAGAACTTCAAAAATTCATAATAAAAAATCTATACATCATAAAATTATGAAAAAATACCCAGGCGATCTACAACACTTGTAGAACCCAGATCAACATTCAAAATTATTCTGAGAAACGATTTCTCATCAGACAAAATTAATCCATGATATAACTTGTAAAAATCATAATTAATTCATACAAGCACATAAAATTCTGAAATTTTTACCCCAGATCTATATGCATACAACCTATGCTCTGATACCATTGTTGGATTTTTAACGTAGCGGGGGCATGACAAAACACTTTTACACATATAAAATCCAAATATAAGTGTAAGGCATATGTCATAGCCTATTTGTACATTCGAGGATTTAACTCAACTCAAATAAGAATGCAATAAGTAAATAGTGGATCTACCGTCAAAGAGATCTCGCAAAGTAATATCTGTCAAAGGATTCAGAAACAAGGTTCATCTAGAGACTTGAGGAATTAATTCACTGGAAGAAGTTCAAGAAATTGTTCAAGCCTCGGTGATATAAATCAAGATTGTGGATTTAATAAAGTGACAGAGATCTCGTCAGGGTATCAATTAATTACAAGGATTTAATCTGAAGAAAATCAATTATCAAAGTCAAGACATGAAGAAACGTCACGGAAGTTAGTCACTCATGAACCAGACAGTACATCGAGTGTAAACATTGAAGTGGTGGAATTGATTCATAATTCTCAGTGATTTTCAGAAGATTTTCAGAAGAATGGTTGCTGCTCAGGATTAGTATTAATTCTCTATTAATTAATTAAGTCATATAATTTAATTAAGAAAATAAATTATATCTGCAAAGATTTATTTATTTATTAATTGAATTAATTGATTAATTAATTCAGAATAAATATTAAGAATTTTCAGAAGTTTAATTGGATTAAAATTCATTTAAATTCAGCAAGACAAATCTGATTGTACTAATATGACAATCGGCATGACAATCAATAGTCATACCGAAAGTCATGCTAGTACAAATAATTGTCTTGTCGAAAGTTACACTGGAAGAGGATTGTCTTGCTAGTTCAATCAGATTGTCTTGCTAGTACAAACAATAGTCATACCGAAAGTCTCTCCAGTTCAACAGATTGTCTTGCTAGTACAATTGGATTGTCTCACTGATTGTCACTCCAGTTCATTCAAGTCTGTTGTTTGATTAAAAGAAGCAGAAGCAGAACACATCCAATCATCCAGAACACAAGTAAAAACAAGAACACAGCAGAGAAGAAAAAGAAGCAAAATATTTCATCTTTCCTCTGTAAACTTCAAGATCATAATTTCTAGTTTGTAAAGTTAAATCTAAACCACTAGAAATCTTTATCTTGTTCTTGTGTAACAATCTAGCGGATCAAAATCCCTAGAACTTAATCTCAAATCGCGTTTAGCATTTGATTCTAATTATTGCAAAAATAGAAAAAGTTCATGTCGAATTTATTCTAAATTTGTGATAATCAATTTGAGATTAATTCTTTGTAATCGATACAGTTGTTGTAACACCTTTCAAGTTTAATAATATTTTTATTTAACTTGAATTTTGTTTCACATTTTTTATTCCGCATTTAATTCGATTATTCGGTACTATTTGTATTCAACCCCCCCTTCTACAAACGCATTGGGACCTAACAATTGGTATCAGAGCCTTCTGATTAACGAACAAATTAAGATCCTAGACTTTTGTGATTTTTCAACTCCTTGAATTTTTATTTATTCAAAAATTCATAATGACTTCACAAAAAGTTGGAACCGTTAAAATTCCATTATTTGATAAAGAAAATTATATCATGTGGAAGAAGAAGATGCTATTATTTTTACAAGTTGCAAATCCCAAATATCTGAACTTGTTAAAGAAGGGTCTAAAAACTCCGATGGTTATTGAACCAGTGGTGATAGTAGATGATGTTGTGATTACCAAAGCTAGAACCTATCCAAAAGAGCCTGAAGATTTTACTCCAGCTGAGAAGGAAGAAGCCTCCTTGGATGCCAGCCTTCAATTAATATTAATTAATTCCCTTGATCCCTTGATGAACAGACATGTGATGAACTGTAAAAATTCCAAACACATGTGGGAAACTATTGAGGTGATTAATGAAGGCACAGAGGAAGTTAGGGAGAACAAGTTGGAGATCCTAACCTCTGAGTATGAACATTTTAAATCAAATCCAGGAGAAGGAATTACTGAAGTGTTTGAGAGGTACAATGCGTTGATCAGCAACCGGAACATAAATGGAAAATTTTATTCAATCAGGGAGGTCAACAAAAAGTTCCTTTTAACTCTGCCAACTCATCTTGAACATAGAATCACTGCCATTAGAGAAGCTAGAGATCTGAGTGAGATTTCTTTGGATAGACTCTATGGTGTGTTAAAAACCTATGAGTTGGAGCAGATTCAGCAAAAGAAAGTCTACGGGAAAGATAGAATGGTTAGCACATCTACTGCTCTTGTAGCTGAAGGTCAACAACAACAACAATCTCAACAGTTGAAGAGAATGGTACAGTTTTCTAAGGCTGAGGAAAATGTGTTAGTAGCAGAATATGATCCTCCTACTACAAATCAATCAAGTGATGATTTTTATTCCTTGGAAGAGCTGGAGCAATTGGAAGATGAGTCAATGGCCCAAATTGTCAAAAGATTCTCCAATGTCAGATTCAAGAGGAATCCCAAGCTTAAGTACAAGTCCAATGACAACAAATTCCAGAAAGGTGGATCTTCATCCTCTAACACCAGCAGTGGCGGATACAAAACATGGATGGTTGATCGAAGCACCATCAGATGCTATAACTGCAATGAGTTGGGACATTTTACCACAGAATGTAGGAAGCCAAAGCAAGTAAGGAAGAACTCTTATGATTCAAATCAGAAGAGTAACTCTGAAAGGGCTTATCTGGCAAATGGAAGAAGCTGGGATGATACTGATAGTGAAGATGAAGAAGAAGGGAATCTTGCTCTTATGGCTATTGATGGAAAAGCTTCATCGTCAAGAAAAGAGGTAAAATATACTGATGCTGAATTGGTTTATCATCTAGGAGGTAACTTAGATAATGCACGTCGTGATAATGAACTGTTAAGTTTACAGATCAAAGACCTTGAGAAAGAGGTCAATGAATTAAGACTTGTGCATATTAATCAAGACAAATTAAAAGAACAAGTATCTTTTCTAGAGAATAGAGTTGACTGTTATAGAAAACTCGAAACTATTCTCAAAGACAAGATCACCGGTCTTGAGACTAAGGTTAGAGCCTACTTCAATTCTTGTTCGAAGGCTAAAGAGTTCTACAGTAAGCAATATGTTAATCAAACATCTGGAATATGTTATTATTACAATATTGCTATTGGAGAATTAGGCATAAACTCCCCTCCTCGTGTCTGTGCTAAAGGGAGGGAAGTACCACATGTGCTTAAGGGTGTTGATGAACCCCTCTATAAACCATCAATTGCTGAACCATTTGATGCGACCTCTTCTGTTATTCAAGAAGAAATGCGTGGTGAAGATCTTGCTAATGAGAAGGTTGTTTCCAAGTCGAGTGTGTCGAAAGTTCCATTCAAAGTTGTGAAAGCAACTGAGACTAACTCAGACACACATGAGTTGGAAAACAAAAATGCCATGACTACCATGCATAAATTGCCTGTTGTTAATCACTCTCATAAAGCATGTGGTGTTTCTAATTGTATGTCTTGTGCTTTTAATATGATGTATGCTTATTTTAATGGTAAGCATGTTTCTAATGTTAAGACTACTCCTCATCAGCATGTGAATAACAAGAAGCATGATAGGTCTAAGACTGCTAGTCCTTCTAAGGCTAGAAAGGAGACATTTGTGCCTAAGCCTAAACAGAAATTTGTTAAGGCTATTTATAAGGTCAAATATTCAGTCAGTGAGAAAGTTGAGACCATTAAAATTAAAAATGTTGTTTTGCCTGACAAAGGACAATTCTACAAGTATGTCGTGCCCAACCAAGTTTGGGTTCCGAAGAAGATCTAATCCATTTGTAGTGCAGGGCATTAAACAGGTGTAACCGGTAGTATGGATTCTTGACAGTGGATCATCAAGACATATGACCGGAGATAGAGCCCTGCTATCAAATGTGGTTGAGAAAGCTGCCCCCTGGTTACCTTTGGAGATAACAGCAAAGGTTTATCTGAGGGATATGGCTGTTCGTAAGCTGGGAATGTTATCATTATAAATTTGTATATTGTGCTAGGTTATTATCAGGAAGCAGTATCTAACATATAGCACCAGTGACGAGACTTGAGAATATTACGACATATCAGGCACCTGATGCACATTACACTTGGAATTGGACTCTAGTAAGATGTGTACAAGTGTACTCCTGGTTGGTGAGTAAAAAGAGGAAGTCAATGCACCTCAGTTCATGGACTTTGCCGTTGCAGATCTATTGGACTATGCAATCTCTTCTTCACAATCTCACTTCAGGTTGGTATGAACTAGTGTACTGCTCAAGCAATCGTCATATTTATAACTCTCTAATCACTAGGCACAATCATATTGTTTAATATGTGCAGTGAGTTTTAGGAGTAAATCAAACTTCTTTCTACATTAGTGATTTCTTATTTCATGTAAAATCCTTTGAAATCACTATTGTACATCATCTCTCTCAAAAGATTAAATGTATAATTTTCATTCATTATAGATCTTAAGTAATTTTATCTCTCTATTTGCCATATGTTATGTGATACAGGTTCAGTCTCCAATGACTCTCTTTCATTGACAGTCATGAGGTTGAAAACCCACAACATCTATCCCAGACTGTAAAGACAAACACAGAAACAGAACCAACCAACACTCTCTTACCACTAAATGTAGTATGAATGAGCGTGAGGGAGATAGTGCCTTAGTGCACCACATAAGGAAGGTTCTGAAGTCAACCCAGTAGCTCTGTCTCCTACATAGATGAGTGGTATTTAAACCGAGACAACTGCTAGCCCCCATACATCTTCTCAAAAAGATGTAATGGCTGAAAAGGCACAAAAACAGTTACTAGATTCATTCTCTCAACAAGGTGTGTCTATTGAAATTTGCCTGTCGTCCAAGGCATCCGATGTAGTGTCACCACTTCAAACATAAACAATTCTTGATGCACAAGGAAAGGTTACACACACAAAGGATGAGTTGACGGAAATAAGAGTTTCGACCATTTTAAGGTCAGATTTGATTGTTTAAGGTTCGTTAATGGACCAATTGCCTTTACAGGTGTTAGGAGAGGATACTGATCCAAAAGCCATATGTCAGTGGTCAGTGTCTACCTCCCCAGGCTTAAATCCCCTGGATGCATCTGCGGATAGTGGATCTGACATAGGCGCAGATCGACAACTTGTTGACAATGATTCAGATATTACCTGATGAGTCACAAGGAAATGTCTTCACAGACATTAGAAGGGAACTTTGATCTTTATGCTAAACTCGTTGGATCATTATTTACCTTCCCAGAATTCAAATCTGGAACCCTAAAAGGGAAACTAGCAACTTGTAGATTATGACTCAGATTCATCTGACGAGTTTAACAAGGATGGGGATTTACGAACTCCTATTGCACCACCTGTGACCTCCTTAAGGATGGCTAAGGTGATTTTCCTTGCAGGTACAGCTGAATGTCGGAGCTATGAGAGAAGAGTGATACACTTGTGAGAATGAGTGTAAACACGAGTGGAGAGAAGAATGAAACACATGTGAGGTACACTAAACAGAATCATACACTCACAGTGAGGAAGAAAGAGAAACACTTGTTATTTCTTTTCCAACCAAGTGAAATATGAGAACTCCTTCAGACGACGGCATACATTCCCTCTTTAAGGGGGAGATAAAAGCTTAAGTAATAGTTTGGAGGATTCCTCAACTAAGGGGGAGAAATAGCAGGGAGGAAGAAAAAGATCCTACATATGTACACTACACCACACCATTGTTGTTTGTAACTACGGATCCTATTGTACGGGAGAGGTGGTAAACACAAGGTGATTTTCTAGTAAGGGAAGAAGCTGTTTTCAAAAGGGGAGTACCATTGGTTTTTATCTACGGATCCTATTGTACGGGAGAGGTGGTAAACGAATGTGATCTTCTTTAATCAGTTGATTCTCATAGGGGGAGAAGCAAGAGAGATATGTGCTTCTCAACAGGAAATGTGGTTGTACAAAAGAAGATGAAACTACTTGAAGATATGTTCAGTCTAGAGGAACATCTATTTGGAATCTGGAAAAGGTTAAATGTTATCCAGAACTTTTCTGCTATTTACTTTGCATTTCTGTTTATATCTTTTTCTTATTTGTTAGTTGAGTTATCCTATAGGTATTTGTATGTTATTGTCTAACAAACAAATAGGGGGAGATTGTAAGGCATATGTCATAGCCTATTTGTACATTCGAGGATTTAACTCAACTCAAATAAGAATGTAATAAGTAAATAGTGGATCTACCGTCAAAGAGATCTCGCAAAGTAATATATGTCAAAGGATTCAGAAATAAGGTTCATCTACAGACTTGAGGAATTAATTCACTGAAAGAAGTTCAAGAAATTGTTCAAGCCTCGGTGATATAAATCAAGATTGTGGATTTAATCAAGTGACAGAGATCTCGTCAGGGTATCAATTAATTACAAGGATTTAATCTGAAGAAAATCAATTATCAAAGTCAAGACATGAAGAAACGTCACGGAAGTTAGTCACTCATGAACCAGACAGTACATCGAGTGTCAACATTGAAGTGGTGGAATTGATTCATAATTCTCAGTGATTTTCAGAAGATTTTCAGAAGAATGGTTGCTGCTCAGGATTAGTATTAATTCTCTATTAATTAATTAAGTCATATAATTTAATTAAGAAAATAAATTATATCTGCAAAGATTTATTTATTTATTAATTGAATTAATTGATTAATTAATTCAGAATAAATATTAAGAATTTTCAGAAGTTTAATTGGATTAAAATTCATTTAAATTCAGCAAGACAAATCTGATTGTACTAATATGACAATCGGTATAACAATCAATAGTCATACCAAAAGTCATGCTAGTACAAATAATTGTCTTGCCGAAAGTTACACTGGAAGAGGATTGTCTTGCTAGTTCAATCAGATTGTCTTGCTAGTACAAACAATAGTCATACCGAAAGTCTCTCCAGTTCAACAGATTGTTTTGCTAGTACAATTGGATTGTCTCACCGATTGTCACTCCAGTTCATTCAAGTCTGTTGTTTGATTAAAAGAAGCAGAAGCAGAACACATCCAATCATCCAGAACACAAGTAAAAACAAGAACACATCAGAGAAGAAAAAGAAGCAAAATATTTCATCCTTCCTCTGTAAACTTCAAGATCATAATTTCTAGTTTGTAAAGTTAAATCTAAACCACTAGAAATCTTTATCTTGTTCTTGTGTAACAATCTAGCGGATCAAAATCCCTAGAACTTAATCTCAAATCGCGTTTAGCATTTGATTCTAATTATTGCAAAAATAGAAAAAGTTCATGTCGAATTTATTCTAAATTTGTGATAATCAATTTGAGATTAATTCCTTGTAATCGATACAGTTGTTGTAACACCTTTCAAGTTTAATAATATTTTTATTTAAATTGAATTTTGTTTCACATTTTTTATTCCGCATTTAATTTGATTATTCGGTACTGTTTGTATTCAACCCCCCCCCCCTCTACAAACGCATTGGGACCTAACAGTAAGTGATCCTTGGATCTGTGGACGTGATAAGATAAATGTAATAACGTACTTTTTATGCTATGGTAATAATAAACAGGTATTTGATACACTGCATGACGTGGCGACCTAAATCTGTGAAAGAGCATGTTTGGGGGCGCTACATTCGACAATTTAAATACATGTATAAATTAAATTAGCAGTTCTAAAATTCCGCGCATCACCATTTTAAGATATTATTTATTGTTTAGAATAACATTTTTTATGTACTTTAAATGTGTGAATAAAAATATTAAGAAATTGAATCAAATCACAAAGAAGAATATCTCAAATATATATATATATCTATATATATATATATTGCTTATGTAATATTTTTGAATTTTGCATTTCAAAATTTTAGTCATAAATAATAGTAGAATATATAATTACTAGAAATAAACTTTTAAGAATTCTAAATGTGATAGTTAAGAATAATAGTATTTTAAAAAATTTCAATTAAAACAACACTGAGAAATATTTATTTTACGATTACGAATATTACCATTTTTAAGAAGGGAACTATATTTATTTTAATTGAATATGTTAATTAATTATTATTTACATAAATTTTATTGAGTAGCTTTTACCTCTGTACTCTATATTTTGACTAATTATTTTTATTATAGAAATATTGGGTTTGGAGTTTATCAGGAGCACTATATAATTTCTCTAATTATAAGGGCTTGAATAAAGTTTCAGTTTAAAAGTTTTTATAAAGTACTTTTTATGCAAATTTCAGTTATACTCGAACATTATTACATTTTTTAAAAAATTACTGTTTAACAATTTTAAACATATGATTTAATAATAATTTATGTATATATATGTGTGTGTTTGTTATGTTATTAGAAACGAAATTAATTTGATTATAAATAAAAAAAGTATAATGCAAAAGATAAGGTTAACTATGCGTGTTTTTAATATTACTACTTTATTTTATGCATTAAAATTATGTTAATTTAAGAAAAATAGAGAGTTTTTATTTAGCACAAAAAAGGAGGGAGTTTTTTTTAAAAAAAATAGAAAATTAAATGTGTTTTAACTGAAAATATTTTTAGTTATTAGTAATTATAATTTTTCTATATTATTTTATAATTTTGTTTTTCACGATACTTTTGAAAAAAGGAAAAATAGAAAAGGTAATGTATTTTTTAGTTATAAAGAATAATTAGTTAAGTAATGAAATAAAATAAGTATTTTATTTTTAATTTTTACAGTTTCATATTTATTGTATATCATATATTATATCTTTTTAGTTGGAGAACACGAGGCGTAGCATAGAAAATGTCAATATAAAATTTCATTTTATCTTATTCCGATTTTGAAATTATTAATAAGAAATTTAAGCAAAAAATTGTTATTATTCGATTTCTATAAAATATAATAATCAAAATTGTGCACCATAAATTTCATATTCTTTTTTTCAATTCATATTTTTTTATTGTATATCAAAATTGTACATCCTTTCTTCCAAATTATTGTATATCCTCTATTGTACTTTTTTTAGTTGGTGAACATAAGCCTACATTAAAGAGTAAGTCGAGCGAGAGACTGTCAGCAAATGTCTTATTTTAATTTTATTCAGATTTTAAAATTATTGCATATACTATTTTATACGTTTTAGTTGCAAAACACTTCGACGACGCCGAGAAACTTTCAATAAAAAATTTATTTTAATTTTAATCTAATTTCAAAATTATTGATAAAGAAATATAATCGAACATTTAATGTGCTCAGATTTTTATTAATTATAATAATCGAAATATTCTTTTTTAATTCATTCCTTTTTATCAAACATTTTTTTTCAAAATTATTGTATATCATTTATTAAATATTTTTGGTTGCAGAACACGAGGCGTAATTGAAGACTAAGTCGAGAAACTCTCACTAAATAAATTTCCTATTGTAATTTTATTTAAATTTCAAAATTATTGTATATCCACTATTATCTCATTTTAGTTGTAGAAAATGAGGTATCGTTGAACTCGAAATCGAGAAACCGTAACTAAGAATCTTATTTTGATTTTATTCAAATTTCAAAATTACTAAGAAAGAAATATAAGTAAAAATTAAATATGATCATATTTTTAAAATATGTAATAATCGAAATCAATATATCTTACCGTCATGGTTGAAGTGATGGTTACTTTGTAGTAGTTGTAGTGGAAATGAAAATCAAATTATTTGGTGGAAAAGCCATGTATCCATTATTTTGCATAGGCATTTTGGTCGCAAATTTGGGATTTATACATGTTTTTGGCTTTTAATTTAGTTAATATTTTTATAATATATTTCTAACAAAAGTTTTGGTCGGCCACGTATCGCAACATTTGTGTCTTTATTATTTCAAGTTATTTCTGTAAATATGACATCATAACTTTTACCGTAAAATTAAAATTAAAATCACCAAACTAAATGGAAAATATTTTCTTATCGATTTTTTGTAAAAAAATAAAAATTACAAAATTTTTGGTTGTCGAAGATGACATTGAGAAACTGCCAATAAAATATCTTATCTTAATTTTATTTTAATTTTAAAATTATTCATAAATATATATTTAGGCAAAAAAACTAATGTGATTCAATCTTTGTACAATATATAAATGAAACTCTATATCATTAATTTCACATCTTTTTTCGATTCATATTTTTTCATAAATATGCATTTTTTCTACTTGAAATACACATATTAAGAAATAAATATATATTTAAGTAAACAATTGATTTATATGATTTTTGTAAAATATAACGACCGAAATTGTGCATCATTAATTTCACATTCTTTTTAATTAATATTTTTTTGTTAAATATACATAAAAAGAATTCAACATGCTACATTTTTAATTTAATAACTTTAAAATTAAAAAAAATAATTTTGTATTTTATACCTTTTTAGTTGCATAATAAGAGGCGTCTTATATCTTAATTTTATTTTATTCCAATTTCAATATTATTGTATATTGTTTATTATACTTTTTAGTTATAGAATTCGAAACATCGTCAAATATGAAGACGAGAAACAATTAATTAATATATAATTTTAATTTTATTTCAATTAAAAAAATTATTCTATATCCTCTTTTATACTGTTTTAGTTGCAGAATATGAGGCGTCGTCGAAAATGACGCTGAGATACTGTCAATAAATATCTTTTTTTGATTTTATTTTAATTTCAAAATTATTATATATCCTTTGTTATGATGTTCGATATGCTATGTACTCAAAATTGAATCCCAAAAGCATTCCAAAATTTCATGTGTCACGTGTTTATTGGTCATGAAATAATTAAATAAGATGAACCTCATGCATTCACATCAATCCTCCTAATTAAAATAGCCTAAATTGCCACATCACCAATGGCACATTATTTTGGAACTCATTTTTAAAACCAATGTTGGGTACCTATCACTACACTTAAAATATTTAGTGATAGAAAATGAGGCGGCGTTAAAAAGAAAGTTGAGAAACTATAAATTAATATTTTATTTTAATTTTATTCCAATTTCAAAATTATCTTATATCCTTTCTTATATCTCTTTAGTTGCAGGCGTCGTCGAAGACGACACCGAGAAACTGTTAATGAATTTTTTATTTTGATTTTATTCTAATTTCAAAATTATTGTATATAGTTGATTATTCATTTTAGTTATAGAATACGAGGTATCGTCGAAAACGAAACCGATAAATATTCAATTAATATTTTATTTTGATTTTATTCCAATATCAAATTTATTGTACATCCTCTTTACACCTTTTTAGTTGCAGAATACGAGACGTAATTTTCGATGATGCCGAGAAACTATCAATAAAATCTTATTTTGATATTATTTCAACTTTAAAATTATTGTATCTCCTATATAATACTTTTAAGTTATTGATTACGAAGTATCGTCGAATACGATGATGAGAAATAATTAATTAATATTTTATTTTAATTTTATTCCAATATAAAATTAATGTAAATATTCTTTTATACTTTTTTAGTTGTTGAACACGAGCATTGTCTTCGTCTGAGAAACTATCATTAAATATCCTATCTTGATTTTATTATAATTTCAAAATTACTGTATATCCTCTATTATACTTTTTACTGATAGAATATGAAGTATCATCGAAAAAGAAGTCCAGTAACATTCAATTAATATCTTATTTTAATTTATTCCAATTTTAAAATTATTATACATCCTCTTTATACCTTTTTAATTTATAAATACGAGGCGTCGTATTCGACGATGTCGAGAAACCATCAATAAATTTCTTATTTTGATGTTATTCCAATTTTAAAATTATTGTATATCCTCTACTATACTTTTAATTATTGAATACGGGGCGTTCTTAAAAACGAAGCCGAGAAACACTCAATTAATAACATATTTTGATTTTATTACAATTTTTAAATTATTGTAATTCCTTTTTTATCTCATTTTAGTTACAGAATATAAGGCGTCGGCCAACGACACAGAGAAACTGTTAATAAATATCTTATATTGATTTTATTCCAATTTTAAAATTATTGTGTATCCTTTACTATACCTTTTTAGAGACAAAATAGGTAGCGTCGTCGAAGACGACGACGAGTTATTATCAATAAATAACTGATTTTGATTTTAGTCAAATTTTAAAATTATTTAGAAAAAAATATAAGTAAAAAATTGACAGCGTCTGATTTTTACAAAATGTAATGACCGAAATTGTGAACTACAAAATTTTACATTATTTTTTAATTCATATTTTTTTTGTTAAATATACATATTTTAGTACTTCAAATATACATATTAAGATATATATATATATATAATTTAAATAAATTGGAGAGATTCGTAGAACATAAATCACAAAATAATATATTTTTTATATTGTTTTGATTGTAGAACATAGGTGGTCTCCGAGTTTTTCGATTAAATAGTGGTCTCTATAGAAACTTTCTATATATATATATATAACTTAAATATTTTATTTTAACAATACTTAAGAAAGTTCATTTGACATAGTACAAGATCATATTTCTCAGGCATTATATTATGGGATTTCTTATACATTTGTTTAATATAGGGATTTATTAGATGTACATATAGGCGTACCATAATATTATTATCATCTTAATAAGGATCGAGAATATTGATAAATCGTGTAACATCTAAGCATTCAATTTTCATCTACACACAACAACAAAAAAGAAGGTTTTAGTACTGTAAGGAAGTTTGGGACAGATGAAGATGTTACATTAGTACCTCAATTGCAAAATATGTTGTTTACATCTTCATCTTACCCATTTTTTGTTTTGTTTTTCTCCAAATCTTCGGCATCAAGATCATAGAATGTTGTCATATCGTACTCGGTTGTTGCAGTTTATTTGGTAAAAACTTTGCATGTAAACTAATAAAACAACAAATATGTACCTCTATGAGATGTAACACTTAATTTTTTTCTTCCAAATATATTTATCAAATATATATGTCACAATATAAATATTGTATGCGTATTATAAGTACAAGTTGGATTACAACATGTTTGTTCTGCATTTAATTATTATATGGATTTCTCAAATACATGATTATAATATTTGGTACTAAATATTATTTCAACTCAGACTCAATCCCCAAGTTTTAAATACACTTCATTTTCATCTATAAATGTTAAATCATTATATGTTTACTTAATAGCTATTTGATTTTATGATATCAAGAATATGCATGGATGAATAAAATTAGATTCAAACAATTACTTAATCAAACTCATTACTAATGTTCAACAAACCTAAAGATATACAAAAAAAATATCATATGCAATACCATATGTAAAAAAATCAATGATGCAAGGGTGCATATAGAGGAGGAAGTAACAAAATGGACCCGGTGAATAACAATAATACCTCCATTTCTTATTCAAGTGATGGTTAATCTATAGTTGTAGTAAAGATAATAACCGAAACTTTTTGGTGTTGAAACCTGATAAAAGAATATGATATGTGTCAATTATATTTCAATCTGATCACAATTTGGTATATATATATATTTTTTCAAAAATTAAACCACATTAATTAATTTATGCTATTGTCTAATTTGAAATTTTTGTTTTTCTCTTAAATATTAGCAACAAAAAAATAAACTAACATCATATCGCAACTATTCGTGGCAGTATTATTTGAGAGGCTTTTACCTAAACTCGACACTATAATTTCCAGCGAAAAGTAAAATATTCAAATCATAAAAAGAAATAGTAAAATAATTTATTTAATGCTAATCATAAAAAATAAAAAAACTAATATATTTTTGGCTACCACGCGTTACGCTCGAACAAAGGTTCCTAGTTGTATATCATGTTGAAATGATAAATTCATAAAATTTCGATTTTACCCAGTTGAGCTACCATGTAAATATTTATCAATTTTTAATTATAGTATACAACTATATTATTTACTCTGAAAGTATATCGAAATGTGTGTAAAAAAATAAAATGTAACAAAACAATCAAAATATTGAAGAAACACATAGTAAAAACTAAAACAGAGTTAATTAATTTCATTAAAATTCAAATATCTATTTTTTAAAATATTTGTAAATATATTAGGGTTTTTTCGTTCCATAAATCTTCGAGTAGAATAATTTACATCACTTGTATCTTTTCGTTTAAAGGTCAATGTACCGTGTATGTGACCCATCCCCAACACGTAGTCGGTAGTTGTATCCATGCAAAAATGAAACCGTCAAAACAAGTGTGCAACGTCAATCACAAAACTTTATACATCAGCCCTTTTAAACAAGTACTAGGTTGCGTAATTAGGGTTAAAACAGAGTTAAATGTGTACGTAATTCTTATGAGCTGACCAACAAGTGAGAAGGAATATATTCTGGAAACAAGACTTTGAAAATAAGCTTTGTATAATGACGCGCTGTTTAATCAGTTTTCTTAAAAACTACAAGTACTGTTTTGTACGTATCATGCATTACTATATTAAACAACTTGGTCTAATTATGCCTCCAGAATGTCGATTGCATCAACCACCCATGATGTAGTATCTCGCAACCCATGCAATTAGTTGCATAAACTAGCCCAATCTCGTCAAATTTGAACATAAACTCAAACTCGATCAAATAATTTTTGAACTGAAAAATTATTTTAAATTATTATTTTCCAATTACCGATTTTTATAATAATGATCACGAGTATTATTTGACAAGTACTATTTGTATGAAAAATAGACAAGATAAGAAAATGTAGCTATCAAATGAATGTGAAAAGCTATTACACCAAACAAATGTTGGTATTGAATACTCCTATAAATATACTACTACTACTCGTTTACAAATACAGAATTGATCTTGTTTTTTTATGCAGGTCCACTGGCCACAGACAGAGATGACTTTGCCTAGTCAAATACAGCTAGCAAGTTTTTTTTTTTATACATTTATTGGAACAATAAATACACCTAAGCTTTGTCAAAGCATGAGCTTTTGTACATTTCAAGTCTTGAATTTTACTGTTCACTAGGCTGTCTATAATTCTCTGTTAATGATGTTTATGATATGGGAATTGATTCAACTCATCTTCTTTAATTTTCATGATATTCCAAGATTCTCTGCTACATACATGGTTTGTTAAGTGTTATGATGATGATTGTATAGTGAAAATCACATCTTTTGACTTTTCTCTTTCTCATCATAGTTTAATAATTAAAAAAAAAGGATAAACTATATCTACTTGAGCATCATTAGTTCACACCTGGGTTGTTGATAACTTGATATGGATGTTTTTAAAGACAGGTTAGTTAGTTGTCCCAGCTGTGATTATCTCCTTCCTCATCATCTCTCTCTTGACTACTGTGTTAGTTGTGGTGCTGCTTTTCCAGGTAACTCTCTCTCCTACCCTCCTCTTTCTTACTGTATTTTTATATATGTGTTTGTGTTTGTGTGCTTGTTAATTTGACTCAGAATTGCAACATATGTATAAATCAAGATTCATAGGCAATTGCATAATTTGATATTCTGTGTGTAAGAAAGAAAATTTAGTCACATGTTGGGGGTTTATGGGCTTAAGGAATGAGTATTTTGTGTATGTATTAGAGTAAGATTTGATTTTGATTATTTAATTTTGCAATTCAGGAGAGCGAGTACCTATGATTGATAAATTGTTAGAGAAATCTGAGGAAGGAATTGGTAGGATTGGTGATGAAAATGGGGGTTTTATATTGGCAAGTTCTTCCATGATTGAAAACGAAAGATTTTTTGCTGCAAGAACAAACTATACGGGTAGTAGTTCTTCATTTGCAGCGGGGATGGGGGATAGCGAGTTGTTGCCTGATATTGTAGGTGGGAGGGAAGATACAAATGGCCTAAGCTCTCACCGGAATAATAGATTTAAGTATTATGATCACAGTAAAGGTATGCGACAATCTAGACTTCCTACTGACAGTGATTATGATCCATATGTGGATGGCCCTGAAAATCTTACTACAGATGTAGCAAATCAGCTGGAAGATATCAGGCAGCGTTTTAATAGTTTAGATGGGCTTGCTAAAGTCGAAAGTTCAGAAAATAGTCGAGCTGAGCTCCGTAGAAAGCTTAACGAGTTGAAGGACCAACTTAGTAGATTAAACAATACAGTAGAAACTCCAGTGAGAAGCATTGTTTCTGATAGAAGGATAGTTCGGCCTCCGCTCGATCTTTATGGTGGACAAGAACCTTCATTGCCAGAAAGCTCTACCAGTTTGTATAATTTTAGGATGCAACGCCCTCCTCGAGATAAACGTGATGCTAGGCCTCTTTACCATGATCTGTATCACAAACCTTTTCATCATGGCCAAGGTTATGATGCACGTGCGCCAAGGCATTATCAATATGAAATTTTGCAACACAAAGATGCATATCAACCTCAAATGTCTAAGACACGTTCATACCAGGCGCTGAATCAATACTTGCCATGGACAGATCCTGACCATATTAATCGACAGTACACAGACTTTGATCAAGATCCCGTAACATCACTTCCACACAAAACCATTTTTCATCAACATGGGTGCTCGTGTTACCAATGTTATAGCAAGAACTGGAAAGTCTCTCAAAAGGTCCCTTCCCCTCCAAATGCGAATCATTATCAACATAAAAATCCTATTACAAATGGCTCACCATATCCTAACCCAATGAATTTGGAACCTCCTCCTCTTCATTCCCAGGATCTTCAGATTCATACACGGAATTTGCGAGAACTTGATTTAGAAAATGGCGTTTCTGTTCATCGCCAGACAAGAGGGCTGGTAATAGGCCATGAAAATAGCCAAATTCTCCATCCAATTGCAGGGGGTGCTCCAATTATAACTTGTCCTATATGCTTTGAGCTGCTAAAGCTGCAAAGAAAAGTCATGTTGTTGGAGGATAATCAACAAAAAATGCGTTGTGGAGCTTGTTCTACCATATTTCTGTGTCAAGTCAACAGGAAGGGCATTGTCATTTTAGTTCGGGAACAATTCAATCAAAGTTCTGAGCATAATGACTATTCTGCTGAGAGGTTGGGTGAAAATAATCGAGTCCCTTCAGGTAGTTCAGATGCTGAGGTTGCAAACTCCGAATGCAATGATTATGATAGTTCTGGTTATAACTACCCGTTACAAGATCAAGAATCTAATTTATTGAGAGAAGACCAGAACTCAAATGCAGCTGAAATGAGGCAGGAATCTTCTTTTTCATCTTCCAGCTTTTCTGAAGATGAACAACTCCAGGATAGTGCAACTGTTCACAGAGCTGACTTGAAATCTGTGGAGCCTCCGTCCAAAGATGATGAATATTTACCCATCCAAGAACAACATGACAATAATTTAAACAGTGATATTAGCAAAGATGGGAAAGGAAATAAGGGTAAACGAAGTTATGTAAGGAAGCTATTCCACAGACTAACCAACTCTCGACAGAATCCTGTAAAAGATGTAACGCTTGCATCTGAGACGGATATTTCTTCTGAAGCTTACATGAATAGCGGTGTGACACAAGACTCTAGAGAGGAGTCCATCGAGGAAGAGCATCCTAATACGAATAGAAGAAGCGAGTCAATCTTTTCAGGGCTCAGAGAGTATAGGTCTCAGGATTTCTCAGATTCAAGTCAGAGCTTGGAGATTGAAAGATCAAATGTTTATGTCAATGGAGAAAACATACCACTGCTTGCCGTAAAGAAAGCTGAAAAGTTCGCAGGGCCTATACAGCCTGGAGAGTACTGGTTAGTACCTCAACCATGTCATAGCAATTATTTGATGTCATATAGATGCTTATTGATCATGTTATATGCCAATATTTCTCTTACTGAATTTAGCAAAAAAGCAAAAAAGTAAAGAATATATCTCTCTTAATGTAGACTTGATCGGTCATGTTGGGGTTCCCATGATGATTCTAGCTGCAGCTAAGATGATTCACACGCAAATCATAATCTTCATATAATTTCATATGTACAGAGACTTTCTAAGGAGAAAGATAGGTTCTTTTCAGTTAATTGCTCTAACTGTTTGCTCATTTTTATCTTTTTTTCAGGTATGATTTCCAAGCTGGATTTTGGGGAGTCATGGGCCACCCCTGCCTTGGCATCATAGCGGTGAGATCAATTAGTGATTATCTGATCAACTCCTTTTATTTTGGTCAGATCAACTTATTTTACTTTGGCTAGTCATGTTTGCCATTCGTACTAATGTAAAAAATTTAATGTCTTGCAGCCATACATTAATGCATTCAATTATCCAATGCCAAAGGGTTGCGCTGCTGGAAACACAGGAGTCTTTGTAAACGGGCGAGAACTATACCAGGGAGACTTGGATAAACTTTCTGGCAGAGGTCTACCAGTAACAAAACATAAGTCTTATATTATAAAGATCAATGGTAAAGTTCTGGATGCAGAATCCCGTGAAGCACTATACAACCTTGGCAAACTTGCCCCAACGTATGTTTTAATGTTTCCTAAACCTTTTCAGATTTGAATATTTTGCGTATATTTCTAAATTGTTCGTATCAAATCCATTAGAAATCTTTGATTGTGTAATAAAGAAAATATGTTAATGATTTTAGTTTTGGTGAAAAGAAATTGCGAGTCTGTCATTTTTGCTGATATTTAATTGGCGTAGGCCTCTTGCCTGATTTTAAACATCCTGGTACATATTAAAACTATCTTATGCTTTGTGGTTAGTACATATCAAATTGCTGCATCATTTTTTTGGGCTAAGGCGCTAAGCTAGTGCTAGTATGGAATTCTCCCTTACCCACGATCATTCTCTTCTTTGTTTTTCCTTTCAATGGCGAACTGCTGATGTACTGCATATTTGTCACTTTTAAATCTGCTCAGAATGCTAATTGTATTTCGTGTACAAATTCTGATCGAGCAGGGTTCAAAGGGCAAGGCGTGGATTTGGAATGAAGGTCCCAAAATCATTGCGAAAAGATCAAGAAGGTGAAGCAACTTCAATTTCTTTTTAGTACAATTACAAAGACCGCAGAAGACAGTAACATCAGTTAAAATGCCAGTAGTAGATATTCGTTTGAAGGGTGGATATGGAATCAAAATGATGCCTTACCAGCTCTTTTACTGATTTTGATTATTATTAACTTGATTTTTTGAAGTTGTAGCAGTTAGTACATGAAAATTGTACAGCTTTATTTTAGGTTGAATGTGGAAAATATGTAAATTGCAAATCATTTGTATAGTACAATATATATATATTTTCCATTAATATACATGCGGAGTTCTTCTAGTTATCAGTTATCAAATTACCATAGCATTGCTACACACTTCAAAACGGATTCTAAAAGTGTCCTCAAATAACACCATCACATATTATGATTAGTGGGACTGTATATGTATAATGTACCAGAGGTCATCTCCCAATTAATTAAGAAAAAACTTGTCATTTGAAACGCTTTTCTGAAGTATTTTGTAAACTTTATTTCTCAATTTTCATGGTGGTCTTTCTGATTAAACTGCTCGTGATTGTTCAATCATTAACGTCACAGCCTGAAACAACTTAAGGAAAGAGAATAATAAACTTACATTTTAATTTGCCACTCCAAACAAGCGCGGAGAGACCATGCAATTTCAATTCCACATACAAATCTCCAGCAAAATCAACATAAAAAACTAAAGGAATTTTCAGCAGAACCAAATTATAAATTAATAAATTAAATGAGGGTTTAGAATTGCTAATTATTAGAACTTTCAAATTTATATGAAAATTTACCAGAGATGTTTCACTATAATAACAATTGAAATTGGGGCAAATGAAACCTATTTGACATTCCTCCAAATCCATGATTATTAACACAAATACATCAAATTACTGATTCAGATACATTAACAATAACAACGCCAAAAAGAAATTTAAAGGAAAAAATATGAAACCGAAGCTTGAGAAGAGAGAGGATGAATTCTAAACAGCTTAAAAAGAGTTAAAAAGTAAACATGATTAAATAAAGTTTAGACATAAACTATGTACACCGTAACCCCCAACTAAATGCACACATTCAATTTCATGCACAAAGATCAAGTAGAGTGTAACCGTTACTTTATATGTTTCCAAAAACATAACTAACGAGCTTATAATCCTAATGCATATAAGTATTTTTAAAATTTTAAATACATTTTTAGCTTATTTTGAAAATATAAGTAGTATCTTTTATTTAAAATTCATTTAAATTACTTATATTATAAAGCAGATATGGGCCATCTTTTATTTAAGGTTCATTTAAATTACTTATATTATAAAGCAGATATGGGCCATTAATTTGTAATTATTTATATTCATATTCTATTAATATATTTATCTCAACGTGTGTTCAAATATTTTTATTATATTTTAATGAAGTTTCAATTATGTAACATAAATTTAAAAAATTCAGTGTGCTAAATAACAATTTTAGTACAAAATTATACTTCTATTCTTCATTATATAATTTTTGGGTTCTCATCAATTTTTTCATTAAAATTTAACTAAATTTTAATAAAACAAATCTTTGCCCTAATTTTCAACGCCTTAGCGTAGCGGGCACATTGACTAGTTAATATACATGCGGAGTTCTTATAGTTATCAGTTATCGAATTACCATAGTATTCCCGTTGATGTTGTAGCTGCTATAGCTGCAGAGGTAGATCTATTGGTAGATCAGGCATTCTACTTTTGGGAACCAAATATTGTATAATTATAACTTGTGGCAGATAATGGCAATTAACTGTAAATTTATCAAGTAATCAGTTTGGGTTGTAATAACTTTTAAATTGTGGATTCAAGGACTTGTACTTATTTCAATTTCATCTCTGAGACTATAACGGGTTGTGGTGTGTGTTAGTGTGGGGTCACAACATTATTTATTATTAATTAAGTGAAGTGATATTGTGGAAAGAAAGACCGTGACGACCCGAATCCCTGACCCCGGATCTGGGGTGTCACAAACTCAACCTATTTGCAAACCGAAATTAACCACAATGGCACTTAGGCCTATATACACGCAATTTACAATCACCTTATAACATAATAGTACACATAGCCACATATGCTCACATACCATATTTAAGTACTAAATAATATCACACACGCCATATTGCAACACTAGGCTTGGATAAAACCATCACATATTATGATTAGTGGGACTGTATATGTATAATGTATCAGAGGTCATCTCCCAATTAATTAAAAAAAAACTTGTCATTTGAAACGCTTTTCTGAAGTATTTTGTAAACTTTATTTCTCAATTTTCATGGTGGTCTTTCTGATTAAACTGCTCGTGATTGTTCAAATATTAACGTCACAACCTGAAACAACTTAACGAAAGAGAATAATAAACTTATATTTTAAATTGTAGTAAAAGTTTGGAAACTGAGTTTTGAAATTGTAATTTAAATAATTAATTAAATTTTTTTAATAAAAAAACCTATTCTAAAACACCCTATTTTGGGGACAAATCTCGCACTCTCGATTCCAAACATAGATATTCTTGATTTCATATTGATTTACCAAATAATACGATTCCGAAAATAAAATCTGTTGCTCCTAAAAATCTGTTAGAAAATTCAAATTTACAACCAAACGGTTAAAAGTAAAACTCCCACTCTTGTAACCGAAACTACTATTCAATTTAAAAAATAAATTTGAAATTTGAAATCCATATAGCCGTTAGTACCCCTCACCCCTCTTTGCTCCTATATAAAACCCTAAAACCCCAATCACAAAAACATATACCAATCTCTATCTCCATATCTCTTTCACTCTCTCGTAATCGATATCGAAACAATTTCTACAATGGCAGACATTACGGTTTCCGGAGAATCCAATTTCCCCGATCTCATTCCGACTAAGAAAGGCCGATCAAGGAAAGCCCTTAAACCCAAACCCTCATCATCAAATGACACCAACATTTTGTCTGCACCTGTCATTCAATCGTCTCCGATGAAGAAAGCTTCGGATACGATAATTGAGTCTACGGGGAAAGAGAACGAGAAAAAGACGAAGAAAAAGGCGACAAAGGGGGTGAAATCTAAGGAGAGTGATTTTGAGAAGGAGTTTGAGGAGATGCAGAAGAAGCTTGAGCAAATGACGCTTGCGAAAGAGAAGACGGAGGAGATGTTGAAGGAGAAAGAGGAGGCGTTGAGGATTAAGGAGGAAGAGCTCGAGACTCGTGGCCGAGAGCAGGAGAAGCTGCAGATGGAGATTAAGAAATTGGGGAAAATGAAGGAGTTTAAGCCCACTGTGGTAATTCACTCTACCTGTTTGATAAAATGATTTATGCGTTTTTTTTAATATTTTTACCGCGAAATTAGAAATTTTGTGTACAAAATGATTCTTGATTTAGGTTGTATGAGGCTTTCTGTTTTTTTACCGAGAAATGAAGATGATGATTCGTGATTGGATTTATAATGTTTTCTGTATTTACGGTATTTGCTTATGTGATTAATTGCTGTTTAAATCTTATCATTGAGAAACACGATAATTATTTTTGGTTGCAATTGTCATTTTTTGTACACTATAATCAATTGATTCTTGATTTCTTATGTTAGGGTTTTACATATGTAGATCGACTGTTTTAGATTTCGAGAATGACAAATCCATATCTACTGATTCGTGATTGGGATTATAACTTTTTCTACAGTATTCAAATCGTTTAATTGAAATATAAGTGCTCATACGTTCTATTAATTGATTCTCGATTTCTGATTTTAGAGTTTTACTTGTTAAGATTGTCTGTTTGATGATTTCATTTTGTCGTTGTGTAGAATTTTCCACTTGTTCAAGCTCCAAAAGAGAAAGAGCAAGGAAAGAAAGAGAAGAAAAAGGCCTGCCCCGAGAAGAAAAAGCCGTCTCCACCTTATGCCTTGTGGTTGAAAGATCAGTGGACTGAGGTAGTACTTCAGGTTTAATGTCTTGAAATTAAATTTTTGGTAAAGCATCTTGCATGGTTGTTAAGGTAAATTGGCTTCTGATACTTCTTTCCAGGTTAAGAAAGAAAACCCCAATGCTGAATTTAAGGTGATATCAACCATATTGGCGGCGAAATGGAAGACGGTGACTGCAGAAGAGAAAAAGCCTTATGAGGAGAAGTATCATGCAGAGAAGGATGCCTATTTGAAGATAGTTGGGGCCGAAAAACGCGAGAACGAAGCAATGAAGCTCTTGGAAGAAGAGAAGAAACAGAGGACAGCCATGGAGTTGCTTGAACAATATATGCAGTTCAAGGAGGAAATTGAAAATGATAAGAAGAAAAAGACCAAGTAAATAACTACTAACCTTCTATGTCTTTTATGTAATTGTGTTTCTGTGTCGGTTATTATATAATTTTTTTTTGCATTTGGATTATTTCAAACAGGAAGGAAAAAGATCCATTGAAACCAAAGCAACCGGTGACGGCTTTTTTCTTGTTTATGAATGAGCGTCGTGCTGATCTGGTTGCAGAAAAGAAAAATGTGTTGGAGGTCGGAAAAATAACTGGTGAAGAATGGAAGAACATGAGTCAGAAGGAAAAAGCTCCTTACGAAGAGGTTCATTTCTTTCTATTTGATTAAAATGCAAAAATAGTTACTTAGTATGTTTTGCAAAATCTGATGTATTTTTTTCTTTTGAGATTCAGATGGCAAACAAAAACAAGGAGCAATATTTGCAACAAATGGAAGCTTACAAGAAGAAAAAGGACGAAGAAGCTGCCAGCCTCCAGAAAGAAGAGGAGGAGCTGTCGAAACTTCAGAAGCAGGAGGCCTTGCAATTGCTTAAAAAGAAAGAAAAAACAGAAAACTTAATCAAGGTAAATACTTAAAAAAGTTTATAATTTCTTGAAAATGATTCTGTAACTGTGTACATGAATTATATTAGTCCCGGATTACCATGAAATATATAATCGATGTTGCAGAAAACGAAAGAGGACTGTCAAAAGAAACAGAAGGCAGAGAAGAAAATTGTTGATCCAAACAAACCAAAAAGGCCAGCTTCCTCTTTCTTCCTGTTCAGCAAAGAAGCAAGGAAAACTATATCAGAGCAGCGTCCTGGAATCGACAATTCCAAACTCACTGCTCTCATTTCTGTGAAATGGAAGGTGAATTATAGTTACAAAAATTACATTAATTACATGAATCAGAAGCCCCCTTGGATTAACATTTTAATGTTGTTTTATATGTTTTTTGTCAAATGTAGGAAATAAGCCAAGAAGAAAAGCAACTTTGGAACGAGAAGGCCACAGGAGCTATGGAGGCATACAAGAAAGAAATGGAGGAGTACAATAAAACTGCTGCAGCCGCAGCGGAAGAGAGCTCAAGTAGTTGCAGTGGCCAGCAGTGAAAACTCTGTTAGCTTGTTCAAGTTGGTTCAGTTGAACATCTTAGGAGACCAGTAAACAGTGATAGCTTCAAATTACTGCCCGTTTTACTTTTATCATGTCTATTTTTGCTTAGTACTTTGAAAAACTCCAGTTGAGATTAATACAATGAATGAGATATCTTTGAGGCTCTGTATAGATTATTGATTTCCCTTTAAGAAAAGGTGTTACTTGTTGATTTAACAATTTATTAGAGGATTTTTCAAATTTATTAGAGACATGTTTGTTAAAACAATATATTAGTACTAAAGAATACACTGCTTTATTATTTTAAAAGAAAGTTGGTTTTCTAAAAAGCTTACTTCGAGAACTGAAAAATGACTGCTAAAAACTTTATTTGAAGTGCTTCATTTTTTACATGCTACTAATAGTTTGCAAATAAAGCATTGTGCATTGAACTCCATGCGCCCCTCATCGTGCCTTTCCTGTCATTGCAAATTTATGTGTGACATCCGATGATCATTACAACTCAGATATAATAAGGAAGCTACCAACTCTAATAATCACTTCATCTTCAAATCTCTTTAAATCTCTGAAAGCTGAGAACCATGATCTCCTATTGAACGACCTCCGAACACGTGTCTCTGGTGATAGGTGTGATCAGTAATCGATCTTGACCTTGCATTTGAAGTTCAATGTCAGTGTTACTACCATATGTAGTAGTTATGACAGACTTGTTAGAGTTGGCGAGACCCCTCTATATAAATAGCAGAACCAGATTCTGTTGTATTGTTAGCTCCTTGCACAAATTCCTTAACAGAAACACTTGCAGCCTCTTTCGTACTATTCGACTTTTCAATTGAACCACCTAAATGTTTAGAACAAATAAGACAAACCACAGGTACAGGAAGAACACTTAAAATTTATAAAGAGATCTTGTCAAAAAATAATAAATAAATAAAGAAATGAACTCACTCAGTCAGATATATATTTTTACATTCCAACAAAATTATTGTAAAATGTGCGTTGTTAAATTTCAAGAGTATCCGCGGGAGATTATATTAATACAATACACAAAAATATAAGTCATTACACATTTGTTACTTGATAATCTAGTACTACTCTATTTCTGTTGTATATATCTATGTCTATAAATTGGCGGATGTTTCAAGAAAGATTTCGCCTTCTTTGTTTGTGTCTATTTGTAAGTCTTTACACATGATATATTGATATGCATATGTTCTAAGCAACAAATAGTTGTAGTATTATCAATGGAAGTTAACTCAGAGATTGGTCCAGTACCGAAAGACACTAGCCGTGAAGATGACGCAGGTGCTGCATTTGTGCTTGAATCAAAAGGTACAACTCAACCTTGATTCTATCTCCCTTTAACATCTTGTTTTTTTTAATCTAACAACCGTTCTCACGCTAAAACTGTTATAAACTGTTCTCGTCGGAGCATGAGCCTGTAAATGTAATGATAAGATGAATGTGTTGATCAGGGGAATGGTGGCATGCTGGATTTCACTTGACAACGGCGATAGTGGGGCCGACGATATTGGCATTGCCGTTTGCTTTCAGAGGAATGGGATGGGGACTTGGATTCTTTTCCTTGACGTTAATGGGAGCTGTTACTTTCTATTCTTACTATCTTATGTCTCTTGTGCTTGAGCACTGCGAAAAGTCTGGTCGTCGACACATTCGTTTTCGGGAACTAGCAGCAGATGTACTAGGTAATTTATTTTTTAAACATATTTTAGAATTGTAGGTGTGTGGGGAGAGAAAATTGAGGATTCAAATGCATAAACATGGTCACGGAGAAGATTTTTGGGTTTTCCGGTTGTCACTAGGCTATCATTGAATCCTAAATTTTTTAGTTGTATTATAAGTTGGCATAATGTATAAGTAAATTTTATGTTCTTAAGGACAAAAGCTACCTTAGGCCTACGAGAGTAATTGTGAAAATTATTTCACCTATAGAAAAGTGAAAATGTGAGAGGTGGTGGGGGATCACAAGTAGTTATTACGTAGACATCTTGGTGGGTAGGTGATGTGGATGTATAATGGCAGGATACTTAAAATTATGTATCAGTACTTAAAGTCTTGAAATTATGAGGCCTGCTAGTTGCTACTCACCTTGTCAAACATAAATCAATCAAACCAAACATTCAGGTAAGTGGTACCCGGAAGGGCATGACTAAAACATAGGTGTGCTAATTTACCTTCTTAGAGATGAACATCTTAAGTAGCCTAAATGAAAGTTTTGGACTATGATGCCCACATCATGGCCTTTATTCAATGTTTGATGTTGGATTTGCAGTCCCTCCCTAAAATTTAACTCATCTCAATTCAGTTTCTTTAAAAGCTGAAAAAAGAAAAACAGTTGTACTAGTTTCTGATGCCTACTCATGCCCTCCAAAAGTTTTCTACCTGAAATTTAGCTCTCAGTCCACTTGTTTTTGTTGGACCTTCAATTCAAACTCAGCTCTTTTGAAGGCTGAGAAACTAAAAAAAAAAGTATAAAGAGAGGGGATAGAGATTTGTCTATGACACTATCAAATTTAGTTTTCATGAATGTCTCAACCTCTCACTGTTTATCAGAATATCATCGTTAGAAGTTGCTACACTTGCAATGGTCAAGCTAATAGGCTGTATTTGTATTATTGTTAATAGTTCTAATTTGTGGGCTAACCACATTCAACCTTTTGTGTGACCTTATACATAGCCGGACAAGTGACAATTTCATTAGACCAATCCATATTTTCTCTACTGTGTTAGCCTTGATTATCTTGGTTAAATTTTCCTGTAAAGTGAAAGTGCATACAATTTAAAATTACTGTGTAATTAAGAACATTGCCAAGATGATAAAATTAAGTATATTATTTTCTCAGCCAAATTATTTTTTAAGCCAAAGTGGTTTATTTGATAACATGAGCATGGCTGCTATGTGGTAAATTTCAGTCAGCAGATGTGTCTAATTCAAGAGTTTTAAGATATTAATGGTGGAAGTAAGAGAATCAGCTGAATCTGCTATCTCCTTGGAGATAAACTCTAATAATTTAGAAATGATATTTCATTACTATGCTTTGGCTTCAAATTTGCAATTCTTGTTTTTTGGAAGTGTCTGTACTTACACCAAATGAACTGAAAATATGACAATTTTGATGATTGTGATCTCAAGTCCCACTTTTTGGAACTATGGAGTGCTTGTATGAATTGGAATTGGGTACAGATTTCATTGACTTGTCCTGAATTTACACTCTTATAGGGTCTGGCTGGATGTTTTATTTTGTAATATCCATTCAAACAGCAATCAACACTGGCATATCAATCGGTGTTCTCTTGCTTGCAGGAGATTGCCTTCAGGTATATGCATCAAAAGATTTCACAAGTTCTGCTTTTATGTGGTTTATTATTGGATAACCACAATAATTTTAGTACTTCCACCTTAAAGTATGATTAACTTTGAAACTTCAATAGAGAACATGTTTGAGTAGCATATTTAAGCAAGAGGGCATTGCTACACTCAACAGCCATAACTATAGAACTCTGAATTCTCGTCTTCTATGTATTGTTATCATTTCATACGTGATATCATAAATCCTGAATAATGTCTTGCTTTTCACCAATCTAGATCATGTACCAACAAGTTGTTCCTGACGGGTCTTGGAAATTATATCAGTTCATAGCAATCGTGACAGGAGTCATGATAGTTCTCTCTCAGATGCCCAGCTTCCACTCTCTCAGGCACATCAATCTTGCTTCACTAGTTCTCAGCTTGGGCTACACCCTCCTTGTCACTGCTGCTTCTATCTATGCAGGTAATCCACACTTTGTATCATCATTATGTGTCTGTTAGCTATGTAGTTGTCTGCTCAGCTGGATTTCAATAGGTAGACTTTGTGAAACACATGCATATATTGTGTCTGCTTATATAAGGAATATGCCATCCCCAAAACCTGGTAAGTTGCTGTTTACTGCATTTCCATCTTATTGCATCTCATGTGTCTTTTCTAGTCTAATTTGATAGATGATAAATACTTCTACATTGAATGGATACAATCGTGATTGCTAGCACAGTTGGGATTGCTAGCACTTTTGGATGAAGTAAAAATGCCTTGCAGGTACCTCCAAAGATGCCCCCTTAAGGGATTATTCTCTAGAAGATTCAGCGGCTTCGAGAATTTTCAGTGCTTTTACTTCAATCTCCATCATTGCTGCCATATATGGCAATGGAATACTTCCTGAAATACAAGTAATTTCATATCCTGGTTAAACATCTGATTAAATGACAAAGTTGAAATGAGTAACAGAAAAATATTTTAAACAAGTCTTTGTTTTTATATAGAGAGGTTTTATGGACCTCTAAATATTCATTTATAACTATGATGGCAAATTAAATGATAAAGCTGCACAATTTACCTTTTTGTGACTACAAACTTCTCCATTATGTATATCTTATTAAATATGAAGGCCACAATGTTAAATTGTAACTCTGTACAGGCAACTTTGGCTCCACCAGCCACCGGAAAGATGGTGAAAGGCCTAGCAATGTGTTACTCAGTAATATTCATTACTTTCTACTCTGCTGCAATTTCTGGGTACTGGGTATTTGGGAATAAAGCTAATTCAAACATTCTCAATAGCTTAATGCCCGATGAAGGACCTGCACTGGCTCCAACATGGGTCTTAGGCCTTGCTGTTATCTTTGTTCTTCTTCAGCTCTTCGCCATTGGCCTGGTAAGCTTATTAAATTTTCTTTACATGAGCAATCCAAACATGATAATTTTTGCATCTAAAATGAAATTATAAGCACTAGAAAAAATTTCACCTAGCTACCTCAGTATAATTTTAACAGAGCCGTTCCATTTGTAAAAGCTCACACTACTTACCAATGCATTGTTAGTTGTGATTGCTGAGTTTTACTATACACATAATAGGACAAACCTATAACATTCACATTAAAATGATAAGTTTACATTTAATCAACAGCTAATGAAAGTTATATTAGTTGCACTGCAGTACGTAATTGTGTAAAATTATACTCAGGTTTACTCACAAGTAGCATATGAAATTATGGAAAAGAAATCAGCTGATGTGAAGCAAGGAATGTTCTCAAAGAGAAACCTAATCCCGAGGCTTATTCTTCGATCTCTGTACATGATAGTATGTGGCTTTTTTGCGGCAATGTTACCATTCTTTGGAGACGTTAATGCTATAGTAGGAGCTATTGGTTTTATCCCTCTCGATTTTATCCTGCCAATGCTTCTCTACAATATGACTTACAAGCCCCCTAGATCATCCTACACTTTCTGGATCAACAAAACTATAATGATAGTCTTTACATGTGTAGGACTCCTAGGATCATTCTCTTCGATAAGAAAGTTGATCCATGATGCTAACAAGTTTAAGCTCTTCTCAAGTGATGTAGTCGACTAATCTGATCACATGTACTTATGACACCAATCCAACAAATTCATAGCAACCTGTAGTTGACACCAATCCAACAAATTCTTTCTGATTGTAATCTAAGCTTCATAGGGTCACGTTTTAAGAAAAGGAAACGTTCAACCTACAGAATGTCCACTATGTCGTTTTAGAGAGTTCAGGCGGCATATCTAGTTATCTACCCTAAATTTGATCCAGTGTTTACTAAAAGTAACTTGCTGCATACTACAAAATCCTTGTAAAGATGCTGCAGATTTCGAATATTCTGTGTACCTAAAGCTCTCTCTCTATATACCGGATTCAGTAGTTATTTCATTAATATATTATTAGTATGAAAGTATACGAGGATCTAATCCGAGTTCATTAGAATTCCTCTAATCATATTTTTGATACCAATTCTTATTCATGTATACATCAACTATAGTGCTGTCCATGGATCCATGCGTGTGAACACCAGTTTAATATGCTGAACATAGTATGTGCATTTTAGATATAAAGAAACATCTGGAACATTCCCAAGAGAAACGACAAATGGAAAGTTGAGCTTAGATGCTAAATCATGTGAGAACCAACATAAAGGTGACATATCAACTGAACTTCTTATCTACTCCTGTATAAATACCCTGTTGTTAACTTCCAACTGGTTCCTGATTCTCCAGGTAATACTAAACTGAAAGCGATAAGTTTAATAATTAAAGAGGCGACCTAAGTTTTATCTTTCTAAATCAGAAAAAATGGAGATTATATATACATCACAATGCACTCATAGTTCATCAACACAACACAAGCCACATGTGATCATATAACTACTGCTTACCTATTAACACCCAAAGAAAGGGGCATACAAGAATTAACAATTGGTAATTAATATTTTAATCTCAATCAGTACACATTATTACAACTTCAGCGCGTAAATTTTACCTGCTTCATTGATACTTCAGCGTATTAGGATGTGTTTAAGTTTGTATTGTACACAAGAGAACACGCACGCACTCATGGACAGACACATATAGTAATGTACATTCCTTAGTGATGGGTTAGTAGTATTACAAGAATAACACAATGATATACGTTTGTTATGTTTATTTTTCTGCTCAATAATTCATTGTTTCGTTTTGTTGTTGTTCAGTCATATACTCCTATGTGTTTGTGATGTAATGGTTGTTATTCTTAGGTATTCATCTGGTGAACTGAATTTTGAGAAAGAATCATGTGTATGCGAGTTTCAGAGTACCAGGAATTCGTAAACATATAAATACAATTTGAAAAATATTTTGGGTATGTACTATTGCGCTTAAAGGAAAATGTACAAAATATGTTATCGATTATTTGCTATCAAAAAATTAAATTTATATCATGTCCTCCAAAGAAATCGGGCTTTTCTCACCAAATAAAATTGATTATTTAAAGGCTGTTACCTAAAATCCCGCATTCACTGGTTAAGAACGGTCGATTACAAGTAGTGTTTACAAGCATAACATCGACTGAACTTATCCAAAAAAAGCATAACATCGACTGTTAAAAAGAAGGGGTCCAGTTTCCCGACAATCGTGTGTTATTTAAATTTTATCTAACATACTACTTCAGGGGCGTCGGATCTATATTTTAGCCTTCCGCGGAATTCTCCTTTCCGTGGATATTATTAGCGGAAAGGAGAAATGCCCTTCCGCGGAAATTCAGATTTTCTTAGATCCGGACCCTTAAAATAATGATCTAAGGGTTCTGGAGCAGTGTGTTAGATATGACTTATCTAACACACGATTGTTAGGGATTAGCACCCTAAAAAGAATGGCTATATGATTGTTTAAAATAACTTGTGGAATTGTTGAGAATAGACTTTAACTTCTTATAATCGGTTTTAGTAATGTTTTGTATGACTTGACTCAAAAATCAAATCAAATTTTGACACAATTTGATTAGGTCTATTTTAATCAAATATGAATGACCGTCAGAATGACCGATTGCTATTTTAACCGACTTATAAGCGCTGAAAATAAATTTATATTTTAATCGACTATTGGAGGCCTTTATATAACCATTTAAAATATGGTTATATATAGTGTTAGATATATTTGATAATGTCATGACTAATATGGTTTATGTTTAGTTTTCAGATCTTACTTAAACATGATAAATCAGTACTTACTGGAAGTCAGGACTTAAGGATATCAGTACTTATATTATCAGGAGATAATCATCAGAAGATGGATATCAGAACTTAAGTGTTGAAGGACGTTCAGATAAGGACAGTAGCTGATTAAAGGAAAGAAGATCGAGATAAACATAAGAAGAGATATGCATGAAGAAGAAATTCTATGAAGAATAGAATACTTGGAAGAAAAGATATCTGATTGATATATTTTAGGAAGCAGAATTATATTCTATATCAATTAGCGATTATCTTGTAACTGTGTAGTATATAAACACAGACATAGGGTTTACACTATAAGTGTTATCATATTCGAGAAGATTATTCATTGTAACCCTAGCAGCTCTCGTGATATTTGTTCATCACTGAGAGGTAACAGTTCCATACTGTAACAGAGTTTATTGTTTCAATAAAGTTTGTTTTCTGTTACTTGAGATATTAAAGTTCGATTTGATTGTACTTTACACTGTATTCACCCCCTCTACAGTGTGTGTGACCTAACAAGTGGTATCAGAGCCTATCTGTTAACGCACAAACAGTTTAAGATCCAAACACAATCATGTCTGACACAGAAACTCCAACTAAGCCTACCAAAACTGAAGAACCACCAAAGACACAAATTCAAAGTCGGTATGAGACCATCAGAGTTCCCATACTGAGACCATCTGAATATGCCATATGGAAGGTGAGGATGACCATGTTTCTGGAAGCCACAGATCCAGAATATCTTGATAGAATCAAGGAAGGACCTCACAAACCAACCAAGCTCGCTGCTGCAGTTGCAGGTGAAGCAGCAAAGACTGTACCAAAGGAGAAGAGTGATTATACTGCTGAAGATATCGCATCAATTGCTAAGGATGCTAAGGTACGACACTTACTGCATAGTGCCATTGATAATGTAATGTCAAACAGGGTAATTAACTGCAAGACTGCAAAGGAGATATGGGATGCTCTGAAAACAAGGTGTCAGGGAACTGATACAATTATGAAGAACAGGAAGACAATACTCACTCAAGAGTATGAACACTTTGACTCAAAGGCTAATGAGTCATTGACTGATTTATATGATAGATTTGTCAAACTCTTGAATGATTTGTCACTGGTTAATAAGGAGTATGATCTTGAAGATTCAAACCTTAAATTCCTGTTAGCTCTTCCTGAATGCTAGGATTTGAAGGCAACAATAATAAGAGACAACTACAATCTTGATGAAACAACTCTTGATGAAATTTATGGAATGCTCAAGACTCATGAACTTGAGATGGAACAAAGAAGCAAGAGGAAAGGAGGAAAGTCAAGGACAGTTGCTCTTAAGGCTGAAGAAGAATCCCCCAAGGCAGCTACCTCAAGGAAAGACAAGGGTAAAGCTCTTTTCACAAAGTCTGATACTGAGTCATCAAGTTCTGAAAGTGATGATGACTCAGATTCTGAAAGCTTGCCTGAGACTGATGCTGATGAGGAGATGATGAAGTTGTGTGCTCTCATGGTGAAAGGGATCACAAAGATTGCATACAGGAAGTTCAGGAAGGGAAAGAAGTTTTCCAGGAAAGGCACAAGTTCTGATAAGAAGAATTTCAGAAGATCTGAGGGCAGAGTAGGAAAGTCTGATAGAGGAGATTATACCAATGTCAAATGCTATAACTGTGGTGAGAAAGGCCACATATCTCCTGATTACAAGAAAGTGAAGGGTGACAAAGGCAAGGCTCTTGTCACAAAGAAGAAAAGCTGGACAGACACCTCAGACTCTGAAAGTGAGGAGAATTATGCTTTGATGGCAAATGCTGATAAAGCAAATTCTGAAAGCAATTCTCAAGCTGCTGAATCAAAGGTACCTCAGACTACTTATGCGTTTCATACTGATGATATTAATGAGTTGAGAAGATATCTTAAAACTATGTTTGTCAGTTATAGAGATCAAACTTTAACATGTGAAAGATTAACTTCTGAAAATCTTGCTTTTAAGAAAAGAAATGATTTCTTAGAAAAATAGTTAGTTATGTTCCATCAAACTCAGAAGGATAGAGATGATGCTTTTTATGTTAGGGATGAAGTGCTAAAAATGAATGAATCTCTAAAAACTGAATTAGAAAAGGAAAGAGAGATTATCAGGACTTGGACTAACTCTGGCAGAACAACTCAAAATTTGCTAAGTAGTGAAAATTGGAAAGAGGGCTTAGGTTATGGAGAGGATAAGAATGATAAAGGAACTGTAGAAATTAAGCCTGTTGTTAAGCAAAAGCCAAAGTTAAAACCTGTTAAGTTTGTAACTGTAAAGTCTGATAATGAGAAATCAGAAGTTAAAGAGGGATTAACTTCTGACAAACTAAAACATGAAAAGACAGCTGAAGTAAACATAGGTTTAATGACTAAGAAGCAGCTTAAGCATAAGCTGAAAGATGTTAAGAAATCAGAAGTTAAAGAGGGATTAACTTCTGACAAACTAAAACATGAAAAGACAGCTGAAGTAAACATAGGTTTAATGACTAAGAAGCAGCTTAAGCATAAGCTGAAAGATGTTAAGAACGCAAACAAGGTAAAATCACCTAGTAAAAATAGGAATGGAAAGGAAGGTGTGAATAAAAGCAATGATTATAAGTCTGTTTCCAAAGCTCCTAGGAAAACGTGTCATAACTTTGGAAGTTCTAACCATCTGGCTTCTTTTTGCAGGAAGAATAAGAACATAAACTCCTTACCTTCAAAGTCAGGAGTTAAGAGTCAGTCTGTTAGATATAAGCCATAAAATCCTTGTTTTCATTGTGGTAGTTTATGGCATTCCATTTATACTTGTAAGGAATATCATAGTTTGTACTATGATTATTATCAAATAAAACCTTCTTTAAAGAAAGTTTCCATTGTTCCTTCTAGTATAAATTCTGATTCAAAGTTTGATAAGAAAAATGTTAACATAAACTCTGATGCTAAATCCGCTGCAAATGTTAACAAACTTGATAAGGCCAAAGGATCCAAGCAAGTCTGGGTCCTTAAAACTAATCATTAGTGGTCTTTGTGATTGCAGGGCAACAGGAAAAACATCCTAGTTCTGGATAGTGGATGTTCAGGACATATGACTGGAAATAAAGCCCTGCTATCAGATTTTGTGGAGAAAGATGGCCCAAGTGTTTCTTATGGAGATGGCAACATTGGAAAAATATTGGGATATGGCAATATCAATCTTGGGAATGTCATCATTAAAGAAGTAGCTCTGGTCTCAGGACTTAAACACAATCTGCTAAGTATAAGTCAAATCTGTGACAGAGGTTATCATGTTGATTTATTTGAAGAACACTGTGAAGTTGTGAGTAAATCTAAAGGCAAAGTTGTTCTGAAATGATACAGGCGTGGTAACATTTATGAAGCTAAGCTTTCAACAAGTACTGATGGTTCTACAATCTGTCTGATAAGTAGAACATCAATTGAAGAAAGCTAGAACTGGCACAAGAAACTCTCTCATTTAAATTTCAACAATATAAATGAGTTGGTCAAGAAAGATCTTGTGAGAGGACTGCCAAAGTCAGTATTTGCTCCTGATGGCCTTTGTGATTCTTGTCAGAAGGCTAAACAAAGAAGATCCTCATTCAAGAGCAAGACTGAATCATCAGTTCTTGAGCCTTATCTCCTTCTACATGTTGATCTATTTGGTCCAGTAAATGTCATGTCTATTGCAAAGAAGAAATATGCTATGGTCATAGTGGATGAGTTCACCAGATACACATGGATGTATTTCTTGCACACAAAAAGTGAAACTGCATCTATCTTGATTGATCATGTCAAACAACTGGATAAATTGGTCAAAGATTCTGTGAAGACAATAAGGAGTGATAATGGCACTGAGTTCAAGAATTTGATAATGGAAGAGTTCTGCAAAAACCATGGAATTAAGCAGAAATTTTCTGCTCCTGGAACTCCACAGCAAAATGGAGTTGTTGAAAGGAAGAATAGAACTCTCATTGAAGCTGCACGTACAATGCTTGAAGAAGCAAAGCTTCCAACCTATTTCTGGGCTGAAGCTGTGCAGACTGCTTGTTTTACTCAAAATGCAACACTCATTAACAAGCAAGGAAAAACACCATATGAGATGGTGAAGAAAAAGAAGCCAAATCTGAAGTATTTTCATGTATTTGGATGCAAGTATTTTGTTCTTAAGACTCATCCTGAATAACTATCCAAATTTGATCTAAGAGCTGATGAAGGAATCTTTGTTGGATATCCACTTTCCACAAAAGCCTTCAGAGTCTATAATTTGAGAACAAGAGTGGTCATGGAATCTATCAATGTCTCCTTTGATGACAAGAAAATTAATGGACTTGAAGATTTTATTGATCATGATCAGCTGAGATTTGAAAATGAAGACTCAAATTCTGATACTGAAAATCCTGACAATCTAAGTCCTGATAATGTAAACTCTGATGGATTAAACTCT
The DNA here is from genome assembly GCF_009905375.1 of Apium graveolens. Lineage (NCBI taxonomy): Eukaryota > Viridiplantae > Streptophyta > Magnoliopsida > Apiales > Apiaceae > Apium > Apium graveolens. Next base: position 27,896,274 of record NC_133654.1, on the reverse strand, counting down.
GATATTATTGAAACTGTGGTGACTACGCCAAAGGAAGATGCACCTATGCAGGGGGAGCATACTCAAGATCTTACCACATCTCAAAAAGCATCAGAACATACATCCGGCTCTTCAAGTTCTGATTCGTCAAGTTCTGATAAGCCAAGTTCTGATAGTGCTGAAAATCTAAATTCTGAAGAATCCAACTCAGAGAGCATAGTTTCAGGGGGAGCATCAGAAAATGAAAATGAAGACAGCATGGATCATGGGGGAGCATCCAGTTCTAGAGAAAACCTTCCATCTGCAAGGAAGTGGACTAAATCACATACACCTGATTTGATAATTGGAAATCCTGATGCAGGTGTCAGAACTAGAACAGGTACTTCAAATGAATGTCTTTACAATTCTTTTCTTTCTCAGACTGAGCCAAGGAAAGTGGAAGAAGCTCTTCAAGATGCTGATTGGGTGCAAGCAATGCAGGAAGAGTTAAATGAATTTGAAAGAAACAAAGTTTGGACCCTAGTACCAAGACCAAAGAATAGATCTGTTGTTGGTACAAAGTGGGTATTCAGAAACAAAACTGACAGTGATGGTATAATTACAAGGAATAAGGCAAGGCTGGTTGCAAAAGGATATTCTCAGCAGGAGGGAATTGATTATGATGAAATATTTGCACCAGTTGCTAGGTTAGAAGCCATAAGGATATTTTTTGGCTTATGCTGCTCACAAAAAGTTTACTGTCTTTCAAATGGATGTGAAAAGTGCTTTTCTCAATGGAGAATTGGAGGAAGAAGTATATGTTGAACAACTTCCAGGCTTTGTAGATTCCAAACATCCAGATTATGTCTACAGGCTTGATAAAGCACTTTATGGACTTAAGCAAGCTCCTAGAGCATGATATGAGACTTTAGCTCAGTTTCTTCTGGAAATTGGATTTACCAGAGGAACTATAGACAAAACACTGTTCTACCTCAACCATGGAAAGTACTTACTTTTGATCCAGATTTATGTTGATGATATCATTTTTGGATCTACAAATGACAAACTTTGCAAAAAGTTTGCCAAACTGATGCAGTCAAGGTATCAGATGAGTATGATGGGGGAACTTAGCTATTTTCTGGGCCTTCAAGTCAAGCAGAATGAAGAAGGTACTTTTATTTGTCAAACTAAGTACACCAGAAACTTGCTGAAGAAATTTAGAATGCAAGATTGTTCAAGTGCATCCACTCCCATGGCCACTGCAACAAAACTGGACAAGAATACTGGTAAATCAGTAGATATTACTGATTACAGAGGTATGATTGGCTCTCTACTCTATCTAACTGCTAGTAGACCTGATATCATGTATGCTACCTATCTTTGTGCAAGATTTCAAGCAGATCCAAGAGAACCTCACTTAACAGCTGTGAAAAGAATTTTCAAGTATCTTAAGGGAACAGCTGATCTGGGATTGTGGTATCCCAGAGAATCAGATTTTAAACTAATAGGTTACTCAGATGCAGATTTTGCAGGTTGCAAAATTGACAGGAAAAGCACAAGTGGAAGCTGCCAATTTCTTGGAGGCAGATTGGTTTCTTAGTTTAGCAAGAAACAAAAGTCAATTTCCACATCAACTGTAGAAGCAGAGTACATTGCTGCGGGAAGCTGTTGTGCACAGATTCTTTGGATGAAGAATCAGTTACTGGATTATGGGTTAACATATTTCAAAATCCCTATTTACTGTGATAATCAAAGTGCTATTGCTATGACAGGTAATCCAGTTCAACACTCAATGACAAAGCACATCAGCATCAGGTACCACTTCATAAGGGAACATGTGGATGAAGGTACAGTGGAATTGCACTTTGTTCCAACAGATCAACAACTAGCAGATATCTTCACAAAACCACTGTGTGAAGCTACTTTTACAAGATTGGTAAATGAACTTGGAATGGTTTCAGGTTCTTTCTCTAAATCTGCTTAGTTTTGTTCTGATGCATCAGACTTTATGATCAGTATTTACAGAAATTACTCTCTTTGTGTATTCTGTGCTTAATTGAAAATTTGCTTAAGTACTGACTGTTGTCTGATATAAATTTCTAAACTCTGATTGTGATATGTCTGTTAATATAATTACTCAATCCTATGAGGATATCTGTGCTAGATGCTGACCTAGTAGTCTTCAATAAACTAGGGATCCCATGTAAGAAGTAATTATTTCTGTGGAAATCTATTGACACAAGCAAATTCTGATAATTGAGATTAGTTGAGTTTACTTTGTCTATCTTATTACTAAGTTACAAACTAGAATATTGCTTCTTGTTAGGAATATATGTGCATTAGTTTGATGATATATTTAACAAAACACTTAAGTAAAAAATTAGTGTTTGTAGCCTCAACGGATAAGACCATTTTGGCTATCCGTTGATGGTGTAGCTTTACTTAGAAATAAGTCTAGTGTTGTAGCACATTTCAGTCTCTGAATTTGAGATATAATTCTTAAATGTTGAGGGAAATTATAAGTCATGTTGACCACTAGAGGATATGCAGATAGGAAGGCCAATTGTAAATATTTCATGCCTTGTAATTTTGTATAAATGAAAATGGTGTCAACGGATAACTTAAAGACCTTCAACGGATGAGAAACAAAGCTTCAACGGATGTCTGTAAAGCTTCAACGGATAACATCCTTCAACGGATGAGTGCATCAACGGATAGAGCTTCAACTGCTAACACATCAACGGATGAAGCCATCAACGGATGAAGGCTTCAACGGATGTTCTGTTAGATAGCAGTTGACAAGTGGTAGTTGTACCTACAAACAGAGGCACATGGGTTGACAGAGACAACTGAGATGTGGTAGCCTATTTCAGGAACATCAGAATAAACAGCCATTCTACTCTAGTATAAAGAGGCAATAGTCAACAATACACTGGAGTAAAATGGAGAAGAAACAAGTGGAGAACTTATTTTATAATTGTACTTTTTATCTTTGTCTTCACTTGTAAACTTGGTAATATATAAACCAAGTAGCAGCTAGTAATTAGATATATATTTTTCCAGAACTGTTTAGAAAAATCTTGAGAGAAAAATTATCTAGTTTGTACTAGGATGCAGCTGTGATCAACTTCTTGAATCCAGATTTTCTGAAATACCATCTCTGGTGGAACAACAATCCACCAGAAAAGTTTTTAAGGTCTGTTGTGTTCTTTACATTAGTGTTTGAATATATATCTGTCTGTATTAGCTTAAAGCAATTCATACACTTGTTTATCTTAAACACATAGCCTTTGAAACTGCTCAAAACTTGAAAAAGTTTTGAGATTTACATTCAACCCCCCTTCTGTAAATCTCATTGTTAGTTCATTAGGAATAACAATTGGTATCAGAGCTAGCTCTTGACACACAAAGAGTTTAAAGATCTTGGAAACTAACAAAGATGAGTAAGAAGGATATTGGAGTAAAAATCCCAGTTCTTGACAAAGACAGTTATCACCATTGGAAGGTGAAAATGCACCTTCATCTACTCTCCCAAGATGAAGGTTATGTAAACTGCATTGAGAATGGTCCTCACATTCCCCACAAAGTAGCCACAGTTGCTACGGCCACAATTGCTGTTGGTCAATCCATTCCAAAACCTAGAGCAGAATGGACAATGGAAGACACAGAAGAAGTCCACAAGGATAAGAAGGCTATGAACATTTTGTTTAATGGTCTTGACAAGGATATATTTGATAATGTGATAAATTGCACAACTGCCAAAGAGGTTTGGGACACAGTTCAGCTACTGTGTGAAGGTACAGAACAAGTAAAAGAAAACAAAATGCAGCTTCTCATTCAACAGTATGAGTATTTTCATTTTGAAGAAAATGAATCTTTAAATGACACATTCAATAGATTCCAAAAGCTGTTGAATGGACTGAAGCTGTATGGTAGAGTGTACCAGGTGAAGGAATCAAATCTTAAATTTTTAAGATCCTTGCCAAAGGAATGGAAACCCATGACTGTCTCCTTGAGAAACTCTCAAGATTATAAGGACTTCACTCTTGAAAGATTATATGAAATCTTGAAGACTTATGAACTAGAGCTGGAACAGGATGAGGTATTGGAGAAGGGAAGAAAGAAAGGAGGTTCAGTTGCTTTGGTAGCTGAAAATGAGAAAGAATGCAGACAAGAAACTGTGAGATCTACATCAAACTCCAAAGATGGCACAAGCAAATCAGAATCAAGCAAGGGTAAGGAGCAAGTTGCTGAGAATGAAGACAACTCCAGCCAAGATGACTCTGATGGTATTGATGAGCATCTTGCATTTCTGTCCAGAAGATTTGCAAAGATGAAATTTAGGAAAAACACTAGAGCCATTAAACCTCATAAGAACATGGTGGACAAATCCAAGTTCAAGTGTTACAATTGTGGTACAAGTGGACACTTTGCAAGTGAGTGCAGAAAGCCAACTTCTGAAAAGAAGAAATTTGACCAAGTAGATTACAAAAAGAAATATTTTGATCTGCTCAAGCAAAAGGAGAGGGCTTTCATTACTCAAGAAAAAGACTGGACAGCTGATGGAGAAGAAGAGGATGAAGATGTGGAATATGTCAACTTGGCTCTCATGGCTGATTCTGAGGAAAATGAAGTTAGTTCATCAAGCAACCAGGTAATCACTACTGATTTAACACGGCTTACTAAAGAAGAGTGCAATGATGCTTTTAATGACATGTCTACTGAACTGTATCATTTGCGTGTGTCTCTTAAATCTCTTGCTAAAGAAAATAGTAGGATTAAAGAGAATAATTTGTTTTTAAGTGATAGAAATGCTGTGTTAGAAGATAAGTTGATTGACCTAGAGAAAACTAAGCTACATTGTATATCTGTTGAAAATGAACTAGCTGAATCTGTTAAGAAAGTAGAAATACTTTCTAATCAATTAGAGAGAGAGCAAGAGGTGATTAAAGACTGGAAGACATCTAGGGATGTTAGTGCTCAAATTGCCAAGGTCCAAGGAATTGAATCATTCTGTGAGACTTCCTGGAATAAAAACAAAAAGAAACTGGAATTAATTGATAGGCTGTCAACGGATGTGGAATCAACGGATGATGAAAGTTATCCGTTGAAGGAAGAAAAGGAGCATCCGTTGAAGGTTCCTCAATTAAAACAGGCAGATGTTTCTAAAAGTGAAAATCTAAGGAAACTCAATAAAAAGTTTGGTTCAACTTCCAAGAACTTTGTCAAAGAAGAAGCAAGCACATCCAAAGATTTCAGTAAGGTGAATATAGGACACATGACCTTAGAACAGTTAAAGAATAGGCTCAAAGTGGTTGAGGATAAAAAGGAAACTAAAAGGAAATCTAATAGAAATGGGAAGGTAGGGGTTAACAAACATAACAATTACACACCTGATAAGTATGCTCCTAGAAAAAGCTGTGTGCATTGTAGTAGTGTTAATCATCTATCTGCTAATTGCAAATCTATTAAGAAAACTCCCATACCTGTGCCCTCTTCCATGCCTAATATGTCTGCATCACCTCTGCATGCTATGCCTGTTATGTCTCATCAGAATCCTTATGCACATTTTGCTAACATGCCATATTTTAACAATCCTTATCTTGCTGCATTTAGTATGCCTCAAATGCTATACAATATGCCAATATGGAATAACATGCTTGCACAATCCATGCCTTATCAAATTCCAAATGTGCTAAATGATTCTGTGACTAACCCTACACCTCAACCAACTACATCTAAGATCAAGGTTGACTCAAAGTTACCTAAGTCTAAAGATGCAGAAGGAATGAAGTCTAGGAGAAAGGCTAACAAGAATGGACCCAAGGAAACTTGGGTACCAAAATCAACTTGATTGATTTTATGGTGTGCAGGGAAAAAGAAGAAATCTATGGTACTTGGACAGTGGCTGTTCAAGACACATGACAGGAGATTTCTCCCTGCTCACAGAGTTTAAGGAGAGAGCTGGCCCTAACATAACCTTTGGAGATGACAGCAAAGGGTTTACTATGGGATATGGCTTGATTTCAACAAGGAATGTCATAATTGATGAAGTTGCATTAGTTAATGGTCTCAAGCATAACTTACTGAGCATCAGTCAACTATGTGATAGAGGGAATACAATTTCCTTCAATTCAGAAGCCTGTGTTGTCACCAGTAAGAAAGACAACAAAGTGGTTCTAACTGGAGTTAGAAAAGGAAATGTGTACTTAGCTGACTTCAACTCTACAGATGCAGAATCTATTACTTGTCTCTTCAGCAAAGCAAGTTCAGTTGAAAGTTGGCTATGGCACAAGAAGCTATCCCATTTGAATTTCAAGACAATGAATGATCTAGTCAAAAAGGACTTAGTTAGAGGAATTCCTCTTGTTGAATTCTCAAGGGATGGTTTGTGTGATGCTTGTCAGAAAGGCAAACAAAGGAAAGCATCATTCAAAAAGAAGCTTGAAACAACAATTGATGAACCATTACAGCTGATACATATGGATTTCTTTGGACCAGTCAATATATTGTCAATTACAAGAAAAAGATATTGCTTGGTGATTGTAGATGATTTCTCAAAGTTTTCATGGGTCTATTTTCTTGGATCAAAGGATGAAGCAAGTGAAATCATTATCAATCACATCAGGCAAGTCAATAATCATCCTGACTTGAAGGTTAGGAATATCAGGAGTGACAATGGAACTGAGTTCAAGAATTTGACAATGAGGCTGTTCTGTGAAGAAAATGGAATCATGCATGAGTTCTCAGCTCCAAGAACACCTCAGCAAAATGGGGTAGTTGAAAGAAAGAACAGATCTTTAATTGAGGCTGCCAGAACAATGCTTGAAGAATCAAAGTTACCAACATATTTCTGGGCTGAAGCTGTTAATTGTGCCTGCTACACTCAGAATATTTCTTTGATCAATCAAGCTAAAGGCATGACTCCTTATCAGTTGTTCAAGAGAAGAAAACCAACTCTAAACTTTCTTCATGTCTTTGGATGTAAATGCTTTATACTGAGAAATCAATCTGACCATAAAGGGAAGTTTGATGCAAAGGCTGATGAAGGGATATTTGTTGGTTACTTAGCTGGAAAATCTTATAGGGTCTACAATCTAAGAACCAACATTGTTATGGAATCTGTGCATGTTGTGTTTGATGATAAAAAGATTGATGGACTAACAGATGAGGGACACCATGAAAGACTCAAATTTGACAACATTGAGATATATTGTGATGATAGTGAAGAGGAGATTGATGGAAATGACACTTCAAAAGGGATTCAAGATATGCCCTTGGATAATGCACAAAATACTGCATCCGTTGAAAGTCAGAATTCTGCATCCGTTGAAAGAGGCAATGCAGTATCCGTTGAAAGACATAATGCATCATCCGTTGAAGTACATAATGAAGCATCCGTTGATCATAGTTCATCAACGGATAATCGATTTACATCATCAGTTGATAGAACTCCAAGTTCCCTGCAAAGGACCAACAACTCAGGGGGAGTTTCAACTGATCAACACTCTGTCTCACATCACGACAATACTGAGGCCACCTCATCTAGAGCACATCTTCCACCTCAAAGGAAATGGACCAAGAATCATCCCTTTGAACTGATCATTGGTGATGCATCATCTAAAGTGCAAACAAGAAAAGCTACTCAAAATGAATGTCTGTATAGTAGTTTTCTATCTCAGGAGGAACCTAAGAAAGTGGAAGAAGCCTTAATGGATCCAGATTGGATATTAGCTATGCAGGAAGAGCTGAACCAATTTGAGAGAAACAAAGTTTGGAAGCTGGTACCCAAGCCAAAGAACAAGAGTTCCATTGACACAAAATGGGTATTCAGAAACAAGATGGATGAAAATGGCATTGTCATAAGGAATAAAGCCAGATTGGTTGCTAAAGGCTATTCTCAACAAGAGGGAATAGATTTTGATGAAACATTTGCTCCAGTTACAAGACTTGAAGCCATCAGAATCTTTCTAGCCTATGCAGCTAATGCCAATTTCAAAGTCTATCAGATGGATGTTAAGAGTGCATTTCTAAATGGGGAATTGGAGGAAGAAGTTTATGTAAGCCAACCTCCAGGTTTTGAAGATCAAAATTTTCCAGACCATGTGTATTATCTGTTGAAAGCACTCTATGGACTAAAGCAAGCACCCAGAGCCTGGTATGAGACTTTGTCAAAGTTCCTTCTAGATAATCATTTCACAAGAGGTACTGTTGACAAAACTCTCTTCTTTAGAAATGTTAATGGCTCTAAGATACTTGTACAAATTTATGTAGATGATATTATATTTGGATCTACAGATGATAAGCTTTGTAAAAAGTTTGCTAAATTAATGCAAAGTAAATATGAAATGAGCATGATGGGAGAGCTAACTTACTTTCTTGGGTTACAAGTTAAACAAGTTAGTGGTGGAATTTTCATTAGTCAAACTAAATATATTTATGATCTTTTAAAGAAGTTTGACTTAATGGATTCTTCACCTGCAAAAACTCCCATGGCCACTGCCACTAAGCTTGAATTAAACAAGGCTGAAAAGTCTGTGGATATTACAAGTTATAGAGGCATGGTTGGCTCACTTTTATATTTAACTGCTAGTAGACCTGATATAATGTTTTCTACATGTCTCTGTGCTAGATTTCAAGTTGACCCTAAAGAATCTCACTTAGTGGCCATTAAAAGAATTTTCAGATATCTCAAGGGGACTCCAAATCTAGGAATTTGGTACCCTAGAGAGTCTGGTTTTGATCTAATTGGCTACTCAGATGCAGATTATGCAGGTTGCAAAATAGACAGGAAAAGCACAATAGGAACCTGTCAATTTCTAGGGAACAAGCTTGTATCATGGTTCAGCAAGAAGCAGAATTCTGTTTCCACATCAACAGCTGAAGCTGAGTACATTGCAGCTGGTAGTTGCTGTGCACAAATACTATGGATGAGGAACCAGTTATTTGACTATGGTATGACTGTTGACAAAATTCCAATATTTTGTGACAACACAAGTGCCATTGCCATTACTGAAAATCCAGTGCAGCACTCAAGAACCAAGCACATTGATATCAAGTACCACTTCATTAGAAAACATGTGATGAAAGGTACAGTGGAACTTCATTTTGTTCCAAGTGAACAACAAATTGCAGACATATTTACCAAGCCACTTGATGAATCAACATTCACAAGATTGGTAAGTGAGCTAGGTATGCTTAATTACTCTTAAAATTCATGTCCTTATTGCAATTTGGCTTGAAGCCTGAAATGTATTAGCTGCTAGAACAAATTTGATTTTTAACACAGATTATTCCATCAACGGATATTCCCTATCCGTTGAAAGTCAAAATTGTTCTGTCAACGGATGTTCATTATCCGTTGAAAGACATATACATTTCTGGAATTTTTTTTCTTTCCGTCAACGGATAAAACTGAAGTGCTCTTCAACGGATGACAGTTTACTTTATCCGTTGAAATATCACATCAGTCGATTCAGATGTTTCACAGCCGTTGATTCTATTGTCTTAACCGTTGATACTCATACATACAGCTGTATGTATTTGTTTTAAAGGTAGTTTTTAGAATACTTTCAGTTTATTCTTAAACGGCTGAAATTCACTTACATATATTTATTGTTTAATCTCTTATTTATGCTTTTTAATTTGAGAAAGTATATAAGCCCTTCTGATTTTTCATTTTTACTTTACGCTTTCTTGAAATTTCAAAGCTTTTACCATTTTCTCTCTGCAAAACCTTCAAGTTATTCTCTGCAAATTCTACTCACAACAATGGCACCAGTAGTAAAGATTATGTCTCAATCCGGATTCATCTATGAGAAGAACAATTTCATAGCTTTGGTAGAAAAGAATGAAGCCCATTCCGATTATCATAAAATGTTGGACTTCATCAAAAACTGTAAACTTAGCTATGCAATGCTGGAAGCCCCAACGATTTACTGTGAAGTAGTTGAGGAGATTTGGACAACTGCTCAGTTCAACTCAATAGATATGACTATCTCCTTCACCCTCAAAGGTAAAAATCACTGTGTTAACTGTGATGATTTACCAGCATGTTTTAAATTACCTGAGAACAATGCCATGACACCACACACTGATAATGATGTATCCAGCATGTTAGATTCCATAGGTTATTCTCTTAACTCTGCTAGTTTAGGGAGTATTAAAAGAAAAGGCCTTAGGAAAGAATGGAGTTTTCTTGGGGATGCCTTTATCAAGGTTTTCTCTGGGAAAATTAGCAATTTTGATGCCATAACTTCATCTCTTGTTAATATGCTCTATATGCTTGTTTCTGATAGGTATTTTAATTTTAGCAACTATTTTATGCTAGAATTAGGTACTAGATTAGGTAACAAAGCTAATAGATCTAATAACATCTATTATGCTAGATTCTTTATGTTATTGGCTAATCATGTTGCTGAAGGTTTGGTCATAACCAATGAGAATAATAAACTCAAGTGCTGGGCACAAGAGAAAAGAGTTCTTGCAGATTTATTGAGAATGGATCTCAACAGCAGTGTGCCATTGGTATATTTACCAATCATGAATGCACCACAGGTAAGTGAGGTAATTGCTTCTACAACTCCTACTTCTTCCAACCCCTCTATTTCTTTATCTTCTAGTGTGGCCATGGAATTTGTGACAATGCCCCAACAGATTCCTACCAAGGTCACCAAAACTAAACTTTCAAAATCAAAGACAAATAAAACTACCTCTGTTGTTTCTCAAAAGACAACAGTTGTAACATCTACCATTAACCCTGAGGGGAGTGAACAGGGTGTGAGTGGTGAGGGGAGGGGTGAACATCAAAGAAACCCCCAGGATACGGAAGGAGAGATAAGTGGTTCCCAAGCTAGCCAAGCCACAGTTTCTCAAAAAGCTGTGGTGGTTGAAAGGGTTACTAGCATATCCCTAGCTGCATCCTCCCAAAAGGATGTAACTATTGAAAATAGTTCCCAACCAGGAACACAGAACAAACGAGGGAGGGACAATAAAGCCAAACACTCACCAACAAAAGCCTTTATTAGAAGAAAGAGAGCCAGAACCCAATCTTCTACACAGGGTGCACACACTGCACAGATACATCTATCTGTATCTATGCCTTCTCAAACTCAGTTTGATGTGGCTCCAACAAATGTGGAGTCACAGCCCCATTCTCTCACAATTAACACACATCAATCACCACACACTTCATCACCATCTCTAGATGTGGATATGTTATTCCCATCAATTCCTGATTCTCCCTCTTTACAACTCAGGGAGGAGCCCCACTCAAATACAGGTGATCATCATCTTTTAGATGATTTGTTGGATCACCCGCAAATTCTTTCAGATATAATTGAAGGATCTGTGTCACCAAAACTCATATCAATCTACACAGATTCAACAGTTATATCACTTTCAATTTCTACTTCTTTTCCTCTTCAACGGATATTACTCATCCGTTGACAAGTGGTTGTTCTTCAACGGATAAGCTTAACAGCAGTTATCCGTTGATACCATCAGTTTCACCTTCAACGGCTATTTCGCATCCGTTGATAGTCTCTACACACACAACTGAAACAATTCCAAGGGTAGAAGACTTGATTACTGTACAATCACTTCTAGGACTGAGGGAAGGGAGTGACAATTTGAGTGAGAGGCTGGGTTGCTCCCAGGCAAAAGGAGAGATTGAGAGCTCAAATATGCATGCTATTTTTTCCAGCATGGCAAAAGTAAGTGAGAGGAGTACCACCTTAGTAGGTGAAGGTGAGGGAGTGAGTTGTGTGAGCCAGGGGGAGCCCCTGATGCAAGAATATAGAGAAAATGAGAGAAAGGCAGGTACAGCAGATATAAGGATGGAACCAGCCATTGCTAGTGAGTCAATGATTGTGAATGATGCTGAAAAGGAAAGACAATTTCAGCAACATTACAAAGCTGTAATTGATAACATTTCCTTGGATGCTGACACTTTTACTCATCCTATTTCAGCCTATCAATTATTGGCTGCACAGGGCAATGTGGAGGCAGAAAAGACACTACATCTAGTACATACAACAGCATCTCTTCAAAGGGACAAAGCTGCTATTAACAAGATGCCTTCAACAGCTGGTGAGTCATTTGAAGAATTTGGAGTAAATTCTGATGATGATGACTTTGTTTCTTCTGATGGAAGCATGAACTTAGGGGGAGATGAAGGCCCTAGTTCTATTCCAAATCTACCTGAATGGGCCTTAACAAAGGAGTCTACAACAGGGCAATTCAATGTCTCCTTAGTCAAACAAATCAGTACTATCAAACAGGCCATTCGGAAAACTTCTCATGCTGGTACAAAGGCTATCCTTACAGCTCACTTGGACTCACTGCATCTCATGAAGTTGCAGCAAGTAAGACAGAATCTGAGTGTGGATGAACTCAGAAAGGATATTGCTGACTTGAAATCCTACAATTCTGAAAAATTGGATTCAGTCATGCCCTATGGTACAATGCAGGACATTTTGTTGAGATTGAAAAAGGAATCACATACTGAAAAGAGGCTGGGCAAATTGGAAGACAGAGTTCAAGTTATTGAAGATTCTGTGGCCACCATTCTTCACAACCAACAATCTCAAACAAATCTACTTATGCAGCTGGCAAAAGCACAGGGCTTGACCCCTCTCCTTGATGATAACAAAAAGGGGGAGAGTAAAAGGGAAGGGAAAGGAGAGCCATCTACAAAAATCCAAATATCTAAAGTGCTAGTTCCTGCCATCACTACTTCTCCAATCATTCAAATCAAAGGAAAGCCTGATGGAATTGATTTAATCCAGCTAGAAGCAGCTGAAATTCAAGTAAAAGAGCAAAGGAGGAGAATTGATGAAAGGATGCAACAGTTGTTTGGCTCTACACAAGATAAATCAATATCTGTGAAACATAGCACAAAGGTTGAACCAATCAATATGGAGCACAAGCCAGAAAGGAGAAATAAGGTTGGAGAGACTTCTTTCAAGAATCTAAAACCTATGGTTCTCAAGCCCAACACTAGATCCAGCAAGGACTCCACAAAGAACCCTCTAGACTTTGCTCAGATGAAAGAAGTGGACTTTCCTCTTCCAAAGCCTGATGAAGACAAAGTTTTGGGTGCTAGCATCATAAAACACAAGGAGACCATGGATGAGGCAGTAAGGAGAAACATGGCTATTATCTTAAGAGAGGGAAAGAGCATATGTGTGATGCAAGGACATCCCAAATTCTCAATAGCCAAGAGGGAAGAAACCAAAAGGTTAAAGAAAGAAGCTGAAAAACTCAAGGCTGACAAAAGAGCACAAGCAAAGCTTGAACAAAAGCTAAAGTCAAGTCTAGTTGAAAATGAGAAAGGAATTGAAGTCAGGGGTGAAGACAAGATTGCAAACTTAGATGAGGTTTTTGGGAGTATATTTGGTGAAAGTATGGAGGAAAAAGAGGAATGGCAGAAGGGAAACAGAAGAAAGGCCAAGGCACATAGAAGGAGTGAAGACAACACTGAAGAAACTAAATCTCTACCTTCCATACCTGAACCCTTTGTTGCTGATCCCACTATAAACATCCATGGTGAACCAATCATCCCAAAAGAGGAACCTATTGATTGGGACACCATCAATTTGCCTACCTTTTTAACCACTCTTCCACTACCAAAGAAACAGAAAAGAAAATCCAAATCTACACCTCCCCTAAACTCTAAGAAATTCACTCAAAAACATAAACCTAACCCTAAGCCACCCATTTCTAAAGATGATTATGTTCACATCTGTGACATAAAAGAAATTTCAGACATTGAACTCTATCTGGATGAGCTGGAGGATGTAAGGGGAATTGCTGCCTACAGACAGCTACCAGAGAGATTGGTGTTCAGATACAAAGGAGCTGGGGAAAGAACATGGCCTCTCTACAGGATTCTGAATGAAGGCTACTCTACCTTGATCAGAGTCTTTTCAGCCATACAAAAGGATTCTGGCTTTACCAGAACTGCCAAGACTGAAATTCTCAACAAGATTGCCAATATAAGGAAAACTTGGAGGGAGCCCAATGCTTTGCCCAGAACCTTACTCATTCAAGAAAGGGGAACTACAATTCACAAATCACCTCATTGGTTGATGGAATTCAGAGATGATAAAGGAGTCAGAAGATTTTTCAGACTTGAAGACCAACTCAAGATTGCCAGCAATGAAACTCTCAAAGAAATGCAATCTAAGTTGGATATCAGTGATGAAGATGAAGCTGAATTCTTCAGACAACTCCAACTCCAAATTGAGGAAAATGACAAGGGGCTAGGAAAGAAAACCAGGGGACAAAGAAGAAAAAGATGATTTGCTCAGGCTAGAGGAGCACCCTTGGAAATACTGTAAATCTTCAATTACCTTCTAGTACATACACTTTTGCAGCACTTTTAAATTTCTACTTAGTTTCAGTTCATATATTTGTTAAGTGTTTTGTTATCATCAAGTTAACCTTGAATTTATGTCTACAATTCTTATAGACATAAATAGGGGGAGATTGTTAGGAATATATGTGCATTAGTTTGATGATATGTTTAACAAAATACTTAAGTAGAAAACTAGTGTTTGTAGCCTCAACGGATAAGACCATTTTGGCTATCCGTTGATGGTGTAGCTTTACTTAGAAATAAGTCTAGTGTTGTAGCACATTTCAATCTCTGAATTTGAGATATAATTCTTAAATGTTGAGGGAAATTATAAGTCATGTTGACTACTAAAGGATATGCAGATAGGAAGGCTAATTGTAAATATTTTATGCCTTGTAATTTTGTATAAATGAAAATGGTGTCAACGGATAACTTAAAGACCTTCAACGGATGAGAAACAAAGCTTCAACGGATGTCTCTAAAGCTTCAACGGATAACATCCTTCAACGGATGAGTGCATCAACGGATAGAGCTTCAACTGCTAACACATCAACGGATGAAGCCATCAACGGATGAAGGCTTCAACGGATGTTCTGTTAGATAGCAGTTGACAAGTGATAGTTGTACCTACAAACAGAGGCACATGGGTTGACAGAGACAACTGAGATGTGATAGCCTATTTCAGGAACATCAGAAAAAGCAGCCGTTCTACTCTAGTATAAAGATGCAATAGTCAACAATACACTGGAGTAAAATGGAGAAGAAACAAGTGGAGAACTTATTTTATAATTGTACTTTTTATCTTTGTCTTCACTTGTAAACTTGGTAATATATAAACCAAGTAGCAGCTAGTAATTAGATATATATTTTTCCAGAACTGTTTAGAAAAATCTTGAGAGAAAAATTATCTAGTTTGTACTAGGATGCAGCTGTGATCAACTTCTTGAATCACAGATTTTCTGAAATACCATCTCTGGTGGAACAACAATCCACCAGAAAAGTTTTTAAGGTCTGTTGTGTTCTTTACATTAGTGTTTGAATATATATCTGTCTGTATTAGCTTAAAGCAATTCATACACTTGTTTATCTTAAACACATAGCCTTTGAAACTGCTCAAAACTTGAAAAAGTTTTGAGATTTACATTCAACCCCCCTTCTGTAAATCTCATTGTTAGTTCATTAGGAATAACACTTCTCATCTGTTAAGTTCTGATGCTAGTAAATCTGTTGAATGTACTAAGTGCTGATAAACCTCTCTTATCAAAAGAAAAAGAAAATAATCATGGATTAAAATCAGGTACTCCTTTGAGATCTAGAGTAAAAATGTGGAAGGGACGACCCAAGTGCATGGCTGGTATTAAGTAAATATGCATCAGAAAAGCAAAATATTTTCTTGGCGACTTTTCACACTCTATGATTACTAGAGAAATACTCTGATAATAGCATAAATTCTGATGAGAAGTCGTGACTCACTTACACTGAGAAGCCACTGTAAAATAGAATTTAAAAAGATGCACAAAATTAGCACAAAATAGTTGAGGTGGACTCAAGCATGAACTCATTCAATAGTCGGTTTCAGAATAATGACAGGTTTTTAGTAAAGTTTTGGTTATGCCTTATTTCTAAGATGTACTGAAGTGAATCAGACTTTACTCTTTGTCTGATATTTAGCTTAATGCACACACTAAACACTCCATATGAATGATAAAAATTACTGTGGTGATCTATGTTATTTTAGATGAACAGTTTCTGTGTCATATTACACAAATTCTGAGGACAAGTTCTGATTGCATGTTCTGATGATTAAGTTCTAAAGAATCTAAATCAGAATTTGTGTGAGGATTTACTAAGATAGGCATTCATTTTTCGAGTTAAGAAGTTATGTTCTGGTAACTGTTAAGTTCTGATATAAGTCTAAGTTCTGATATTAAATTCTGATTCTTTACTTGACTTATTTGTGCATAAAATCTAAAAACAGTTTCAGTTTAAATCAGACTATGTTTGGGTAGAATATTAACAGTCAATATCATTAGGGATAGTGGTTCACGTACACGTACAGTTATTTTTACTTGTTTCTTGTGCGCATTAACCTTGACTTACACTTCCAATGACTGTTTTTCGTCTTCCCATTCTAGGGAGACGAGGTAGAATTAATTCTACCTGTCAACATTAAATTCCCTTGCATCTCCTGGCATTCTTTTGCCTATATAAACAACCACTTCACATCAGCCTTCACATTAACTCTTTATCACAAACTCATCTTCATACTCTTTCTATCAAAAACACCATGGTCAATTACAATATGTTTTTGAACTATGAAACATTCAACATGGAGCTGAGCTGTGAAGCCTGGCAGTAGGAATGACATGTCACTGCCATTCTTGATGAGATATGGGACTCCGTTCCCCAGGAGGTACTCACCTACCTCCTGTTCTTCTACATGGATTATCATCGCCATCTGGAGCGATTGGAGGAGGAAAGGCTGGAAGCTCTCCGCCAGCAAGAGCGAATCATACGACTTGCTATTCTGTTTGTTGAGAGTAGGAAGAAGAAATGATTTATTTTCTTCTTCCTGTTTTTCTTCATCGTCACCCTTGCCCTGCTTCTTGAGCTAGGACAAAGGCTGTTGACGTTAGATTTAGCAGCTTAGGACAATCTTGTAAAAAGTTCTGATGTAATTTAAATTTCATGAATGTATTCTCTTGATATATTAATGAAATTTGTTTTTTTAGATCTTGTCTATGAGATATTTTATCATGCATTGTTAAATCCTGATACATATTTATATTCTGATGACCATATAAATTTTGTTTTAAATTAAGTTCTGATTTTACTTTATCAGTACTTGCTCACCTGATTTATTTTGGTCATTCTCACTCGAATTTTTTTTCCAGAATATTGGTGTTGCAGTGAAAAATAATTGAATAAGTGGGAACAATTTCAATTTTGAATTAAAACTGATTTACCTTGATTAATGGAATTACTGGGTAAGTGGAACGGTTTTTCCTTAAAAAACTACAAGTGGGTAAGTAATGAATACTGTTTTCCCGTGCCCATTAACTATTCGTTATTACTGCATGTCTGACAGGTGTCCAACGGTAACGATTTTTTTTCAAAATATAAGTAAGACAGAGAGAGGATTTTTTAATCTTTTATTCACTTCTATACTTTATCTCTCTATACGCTTTTACTCTCTTTCATCTCCTGACGTTGGTTTTTCAAATAGACATTTTATCAAACACCTAACAGGCACTATTAAATCTCGATTATTTTCATGGCACCTAAGGATTTGATCATTGATGGAGCTAAATTTGTTCCAACTTTGATGCGATACCCATAATGAGTCAGCACATCGGAAAGCTCAACCCTCATCCTCAGCACCTACTGTGAAGCCTTCATCTTCCAAGCCTAAGAGGACAAAGACTGTTCCTTAAACACCTCAGAAGAGAAGGAAGATTGTTCTGAGAGATGAATCTGACAGTGAGGAACGGGTTTCTACATCAGAACCTATTGTCAAAGAAGCTGAGAAAGTTCCTTCTCAGAAGGATTCTGCAATTGGGGGATCTAGGCTTCTCAAAAGGCTTAGAAGAATGACTGTTGCTGAAACTCCCAAGGAATCCATACCTTCAAAGAGATACAAGAAACATAGAGCAAAAAGGCCAGTTTCAGATGATGAGAAAGCAGCAGCTAAGGAAGGAGATCAGGAATCTCTGATCTCACAAGAATCAGATTCTGCTAAAGCCACTGCTTCTCCATTAACTCCAAATCAGGAAGCTGCTACTGAAATGGCAAACACACCATCTGTGTCTCCTGTTTAAAATGGTGTATCTCCTGTTAATCCAGGCACAAGTGCTGAAATTGATGTTCAGAACATGGTTGTGCCTGATATACTTTACTTAGAAGCTCCAACAACAACTAATCCATCAACAACACCTGTTACTGATGCTGCTCAAACTCCAGAATTATCTACTACACCTTCTCTGCATCTAGATGCTGATGATCAGAATATAGGTGAGCATCAGGATATGGCTGTTGATCAGAACTTAGAACCAGATCAGCAATTAGAGGATGCTGTTGAAGCCTCCATTGCTACTAATACTGTTGTTTTATCACAAGATACTGATTCTGTAAGTTCTGATGCTGCAAATGCTGGAGATACTGGTGATGCTGCTCCAAATACAGATGCTGATGAAGCAGGTCCTTTAGGACATGCCCCTCAACAAACTGTTCTTAAATCTGAACTTGTTAAGAAGTTTGTTACAAGAGAAGCACCAGTGCCTTGGAGTGAAACTCCTGCAGGACAGGAGTGGACCATGGAATGGAACTCAGTTACCTGTGCTACTACTGCACAGCATCTGGCTGAGCACTTGACTAAAGCTGATGAAATATTAAATAATGATGATTTCAAAACACAGCTTAGAGTCACTGCATTGAGTACTAAATATTTACAAGGTCTCCATTCCACTACTCATGCAGAGTAACATCATCTTAGGGAAGAACTAATAAAGCAAGAACAAGTTCAGAAGATTGATAAGAAAAAGTTCTTCCAACCTACCTTTGACAGAGTTGCTTATATTGAGAAGACTCAAGAGAATCAACAAGCTCAGATTGATGATATTCTGAAAAATCAAGCTTCTCAGCAATCTCAACTTAATGAAAGCCTCAGTGGAATTGCTTGTCTCTCTTCTATTACCTGCTGATGCCAAAAAGGGGGAGAAAGTAATTAAGTCCAAATGCAAAACTGATATGACACTGAAGGGGAAGGATGATGAAAGGGATGACCAAGGAAACTCTGGAATGGGTAGAGGTCATAGTCAAGGTAGAGGTTTCTCATCAAGAAAAGCTGAAATCACAAGTCACAGGACAAGTTCTGATGCTGGAAAAAGAATTAGTGCTGCTACTGGTAAAAGGATAAGTTCTGATAAACTTTTAGATCTTGATGAATAAATGTCAAGACAGTTATTTCTTCAGGAAAATCCAGGAATGGACTTGGAGAGTTTAATGGAAGAAGAAGCCAGACTTAAATCAGAAAAAGTCACATCTAAATCTGAAGCTTCTGGTAAAAAGACACTTCCAAAACTCAAAGGCATTGTGATAAAAGAAAGGACAAATACTAAAGCAACATTGGCTAAATCACAACCGCAGATAGATCCAAGATCCAAGGATAAAGAAAAAGTTGGTGAACCTATCAAGGTTTATGTGCCTCATGAGAATGAAGAAATCACTGATGAAAAGGATGATCTTGCTCTGACTTCAAGAAAAGTTTTTAAGACAACCTCTGACATGGCTCAAGTTGTTCAGAGTCAAGAGATAGTAAGTTCTGATATTCCGAAGAAGCAAGTAATCTCTGACATAGCTCAAGTTAACTTGATATCAGAAGATAGATCAAAGACACTCCTACCAGGATTCACTAAAGCAAAACAGACTCAACCTTTGAAGACTGCTGCAAGTGGTTTTGAAGCAAGAGTAGTTACTGGAAAGGAAGCAAGAGATAAAACTGGATTGGGAAGTGCTGATGAAAGAAGAATACAGAACACTACCAATGATCCAACATCCTTGAGTGAACCAGGTATTGGAGCAACTCCTGAGAGATTGAATCAACTAGAATCTGTACAAATGGTTTACCATACCTACTTGAAAGAACACATCTTGTTGTACTTCATGACAGATGGTAGGGTTTATCATATAAGGCAAAATGCCATTCCTTTAAAGTATTTTGAAGAACTGGAGCATGTACTGTTCTTACTTCAAGTGAATGACAGATTGACAGGAAGTGCTGCAAACTATTTGAAGGATCAGATTCAGAGATAGAAAAGGCTTTATTCTGTTAAGTCTGAAAGCACATATGTTCCAAAGTACAGAGATCACAAGGGTGATATAGTTGAAATGAAGCCCAACACTGCTAAGATTATAACTACCTTTCTGGGTTACAGGGCTGTAGAATTCAATCTTGAGTCTGATAAGGCATATTTGATCAGACTGGATCAGGATATAAGAAAAGCAAAGATTAATGATCTCAGAGCTGTAATCTTTCAAATTTGTGAAGATACTGCAGAGCTTAAAGATGCTAAAAGGAGGATGATTGATGAACTTAGATATGCTGAGAGATGTTTGTTGAAGAACTATCTCAGAACAACTCCTGACATCAGAGAGATCAGAAGATGAAGCCAAGTCAAGATCTACAACTGATTTAATTCTGATATTTGTACAGACTGAAGTTGTTATCAGAAGTTAAAGATTGGTAAAGCTTTAAGGACTGTAAGTTGTAGTTATCTAGTCTAATTCTCATGCATTTGTACTTAATGTTTTTGACATCATCAAATATTTGTTAAACTTGTTTATTATGCTAATTTACAAGTTGGGGGAGATTGTTAGATATATTTGATAATGTCATGGCTAATATGGTTTATGTTTAGTTTTCAGATCTTACTTAAACATGATAAATCAGTACTTACTGGAAGTCAGGACTTAAGGATATCAGTACTTATATTATCAGGAGATAATCATCAGAAGATGGATATCAGAACTTAAGTGCTGAAGGACGTTCAGATAAGGACAACAGCTAATTAAAGGAAAGAAGATCTAGATAAACATAAGAAGAGATATGTATGAAGAAGGAATTCTATGAAGAATAGAATACTTGGAAGAAAAGATATTTGATTGATATATTTTATGAAGCAGAATTATATTCCATATCAATTAGCGATTATCTTGTAACTGTGTAGTATATAAACACAGACATAGGGTTTACACTATAAGTGTTATCATATTCGAGAAGATTATTCATTGTAACCCTAGCAGCTCTCGTGATATTTGTTCATCACTGAGAGGTAACAGTTCCATACTGTAACAGAGTTTATTATTTCAATAAAGTTTGTTTTCTGTTTCTTGAGATATTAAAGTTCTATTTGATTGTACTTTACACTGTATTCACCCCCTCTACAGTGTGTGTGTGACCTAACATATAGTAAATAGAAAAAAATACTACCGACTAAGATATTAACAAATAAATACAGCTAACTACACATGAGAGAAAATATATGAAGATATTCAGAATATATTCTAGCTACAATTATGCTACAGATTGGTTGTTAATGTAAAACAGAATCATCTCATCCTTCTACACGCTCCCGCAAGACAGACGATCTTTGGGCAAGACCGATCTTGGAAAACAAATCATTAAAATGTGTCGTGACAAAAGGCTTTGTAAGTGAATATGCTAACTGATCTTTGTGTGATATGTGCTAAACTCGCAAAGAGCCCCGTTGTACTTTTTCACGAACAAATTGAAAGTCTAACGCTAAATGTTTCATACGTGAATGGAACACTGGATTTACAAAAATATTGTGTTGCACCCAAATTGTCACAGTAAATGTTAGGAACTTGTTGAATACAAACTCCCAGTTCTTTGAGCAGAGACTTTAATCAAATTATTTCAGCAGTTGTAGAAGTTACAGCTTGAAATTCTGCTTCAGTTGAAAATAAAGCTAAACTCTTCTGCTTCTTAGAGCTCCATGACAAAGGTTAACGACCAAGAAAAACAATGTTTCCAGAAGTAAAGATATATGTGTCCCTATCACCAACCGAATTTGCATCAGAAAAGCCATGAAGCACAAGAGGAGATTACGACTGATAACCAAACCATGATGATAAGTACCGTAACAGTCTGTTCAGAGCAGTCCAATGTATATCTGTAGGTTTGTGCATGTATTGCAAAAGGTGATTTCCAACAAAGGCTACATCGGGTCTAGTAAGGGAAAGATATTGAAGGCTACCAACAAGAGCTCCATAGTCAGTGGGATTGTCTAGCGGCGTACCATCATTAAGTGTTAAAGGAGGCTGAGTAACCATGAGAGTTGGAACAGGTTTAGCTTCTTTCATCATAGCACGAACAAGTATATCATTAATGTACTTCTGTTGATACAAGAATAAACCATTGGGGTGACGTAGTACCTCTACTCCAAGAAAATAAAATAGATCACCCAAATCCTTTGAAGAAAACCGAGTTGCAAGTTTAGTGATAAAATCTTATAATGCTGAAGAGGATGGACCATTACGATAATATCGTCAACATAAACCAAGACATAGATACTGACCTTATTCATATTGTAAATAAATATTGAAGAGTCTGCCACTGAATTTTGGTAACCATAAATCAGTAAGAATTTGCGTAGCTCTTGGTACCAAACCCTTGGTGAGTGTTTAAGCCCATGAATTGATTTCTTGAGTCTACATACATAAGAAGGATGATATTTATCAATAAATCCGGGAGGTTGAGATATGTATACATCATGACTAAGATGCCCTTGAAGAAAAGCATTGTTAATGTCAAGTTGTCTCATTGACCAACCATTATTAACTGCTAGAGAAAGCAATAAATAAACTGTGGTAGGCTTGATAACTGGACTGAAAGTTTTGGAGTAATCAATCCCTGAACGTTGATGAAAACCTTTGGCCACCAAACGAGCTTTATATATTTCGATGCTATTGTCCAGTTTATACTTAATGCGGTAAACCCATTTACATCCTATTATATTTTGAGAAGGATGGGGAGGTACTAATTCTTACGTGTCATTTTGAAGGAGAGAAACATGTTCCTTGGACATGACATCACGTCATTGAGAATCCTTAAAGGCTTGAGTGATATTTCGAGGTTCACAAGGAGGAGATGGAGTAGTAGTTATGTGGTGCAGAAATTTGGGGTTAGGCTTGACAATATTTTTTTGTGATCTGGTTACTATTATACGAAGAGGGATGTGAAAAGATGGTGATTGAGGTGATGGCTTTGTAGAAGGAGAGGATGAAGATGTTATCGGCGAAGGCATATGTATAGTTTAGGGATCTTGTGAATGTGCGCGCGGTAAGCTGCAACACTAGTTGATTAGGGAACTGGGAAAGTACAGGGATTTGGATATTACACCACTCATCAGCAGTGTGGTTGGAGATTGGCGAGTTTGTACCTTGAAGATTAGAATATGGGAAAATATTATCCACAAATTTGACATGACGAGATGTATAAATTCTTTTTGTTGGAAGGTGTAAGCAATAGTATGCATTTTGAGAGAAAGAATAACCCACAAAGATGCATGGCAGAGACCTATTTTCAAGCTTGTGAGAAACCAATGGACGTAACCATTAATAACAGAGAAAATCAATATTCTTAAGTTTGTGATAATTTGGAGGGGTTACAAATAATCTTAAAAATGGAGAATCATTTTTGAGAGTAGGAGTTGGGAGACGATTTATCAACTATGTTGCTATAATAAATGCATGTGTCCAGAACGTGAGAGGAAGATTATCATGAGATAGTAATGCAAGACATGTTTCAACTATGGTGCCTGTGACGACGTTCAGCAAACCCGTTGTGTTCAGGGGTGTGTGGAGGTGATGTCAGATATGATATACTATTTGAAGTCAGGTAATGATGTAGTTTTACATATTGTCCCCCCATTGTCAGAAAAGGTTTATATTATTTCTCTCTTAAAAAACTATTCTTCCAGACCTCAAAATCGTATAAAGACCTCAAAAGTATCTGATTTCATTTTAAGTGGATATAACCAAGTGTATTTAGTGAAATGATCAACAAAAACATATAGTATTTAAAATTGTCATAAGAATAAAGATGAGATGTCCAGACATCAGTGAAAATTAATTATAGAGGTGCCCTGGAAGTAAAAGAAGAATTGGAGAAAGGTAATTTATGATTTTTATTAATATTGCATGAATTGCAAGGAGATGATACATCATTAGAAACAGATAAAGAAAAACTAAAATTCAAAGTCTTAAGAACATAATCAGATGGATGCCCAAGCCGATGGTGCCAATCGTGGATGAGTGTTTTAAAATTTATGAAGATTCTAGGAGGACTTGGATCCCACTCATAAACCCCAGCTTTATTTGGTCCTTGGAGGAGTGTTGTTCCCTTCAAATGCTCCTTGACACGGAAAAGAAAAGGTAAAAATTCTATTGTGGTGTTATTTTCGTGACAAAGTTGAGATATAGATAATATATTACGAGAGATAGTGGGAACATGTAAGACATTAGAAAATTTAAAGGTTTGAGCATGAGTAGTAATAGAGAAAGAACCAATATTAGAGATGGTTAGAGAAGAATTGTCCACTATGATTAATTCCTGGGTACCATCGTATGGAGCATGAATGGAAAGATTATTGAGATCATTTATCATGTGATGGGAAGCCCCACTATCAAGAAGCCATTCACTTATAGAAGGGATACTAGATGTTGCCATATGTTCTTGAGGGGTAGTTCTAGAGTAGCGACCAAATTGAACTGCTCGAGCTTGTATAGGTGAAGGAATCTGAGTGGCGGGAAATTACATTTTAAACGAAGGGCACTAGTTCAAGGCATGGTCCTGCACTCAACACCATTGGCATTTTTCAAGGTATGGACGCTGTGGTCGAGCAGGTGATTATTGATGAGGAGTAGGCAACAATGGAGGTTGAGTAGCCCATGGTCATTTGTTATTAACAGTAGGTGGCCTGAAGCGTGCGATCATAGCAGTAGCTGAAAACATGGATTTGGTAGTTGCATCACGCCGTTTGTTTACAATTATTTCCCTCATTATTAGCTTTTCATGTAATTTTGCAAAAGAAATCAATGTATCACGAGCGTTAACATCATCAATAATTGGTTTGTAAGCTTCATAATCAAGGCCGTTAAGGATTTTGTCAACTATATTATCATTGTCCATTGGTTTTCCCATGGCTTCAAGCCTATTAGTGCATTGTTTGATTGCTTGCATATATTCAGTAATTATGAGAGACCCCTTGGATAGATTTGCCAAGCGATCTTTGATTTGTTTAAGATGACCTCGAGAGGTGTTGGCATAAGTGGATCTAAGAATTGTCCATGCTTCATGAGAGTTAGGAGAATGAGAGATGAGATGGACTAGATCTTGAGAAAGAGTACCAACAAGTGTTCCAAAATGAGTCTATCTTGTCTGAACTCAGTGAGAGCATCTGGATTAGCTATTGATTTTTCATCTTTGTTGGTTATAGAGGCAGGAGGTGAAGGAAAGGAACCATCGACATACTTGTAAAGATCATATCCCAGGAGTTGTGCTTCAAGTTGTGTTTTCCAAGGACATATAGTTTGTGGGAGTAAGTTTAATGGTGTTTGGAAGGTGGAGAAGAGTAAAAGGCTTGGTGGGATCTTCAATATTGGCTAGTTGATTGTTGGCCATAGTAAAGGAGAGAAGGCATAATGAAGAGGAAGAGAGAAAAAAATTAGAGATCAGAGGCTCTTGATACTATATAAGTGTTGAAAATAAATCTATATTTCCATCGACTATTGGAGGCCTTTATATAGCCATTTACAATATGGTTATACATGGTAAATAGAAAAGATTACCACCAACTAAGCTATTAACAACTACCGACTAAGCTATTAGCAACTAAATACAGCTATATACACAGGAGGAAAAATATTTGAAGATATTTTTAATATATTCTAGCTACAATTATGCTATAGATTGGCTGTTAATATGGAACAAAATCATCTCATCCTTCTACATGACCAATTGTGATTTTTCTTGCTGTGAGTAAATAAAACATAGTTAATTTATAGTGAACTTACAAAGTCAATCAGGACGACCCCAAATTTTGAGATTCTCTATGTATATAAAAAAATTGCCCCGACTTCCCATATTTTTGGTAAAAATCAATTGAAAAGACTATGCTCCCGTTACAGAAAAATCGGGAACTCATTTAACTATTTAAGCACCTAACAAAACAAATAATAACTCATGACTAAATAAAAAATTACTTGTTTCGCATTTTTCCTAGCAAAATATTTAATGAAACCTTTTAAATAGAATTTCTTAAATTTTCTTTTTTGATATATTATAGAACCAACCATTCAACTATCTATTATATCTTAATGAGCACTAGTGAAGGCTCCTCAAAATTTGTACTAAGAATGACACTTTTGTAATTATTTTGACCCATATTTTCAAAATTTGACCAGTGGGTCGACCCATATTCCAAAACAAACTAATTCCTATACAAAAATGCAGAGATCCATGGAGTATTCATATCTTAAATGATATTTATAATTATTAAAAAATACTTTTGAATTTTAAAAAGATAAAACATATTATTAAAATTGATTTGTTTTTATACCCAATCGATTACAGATCCACAAATCATGTCTTCTGTTATTCAAATTCAAAATTAATTACTACTTTTCTTAATAATCATTATATTCTTCTTTTTTATTTTTTACAGCCAATATACATGAATATGAATAATTGTATACATCATCATCTGCTATTGATTTTGTGTTACACATTTTTTGTTATCTTTTGTTCAAGGTTTTGTCCGATAATGTTTAACCAAACCTATTTTTTTGTTTTGCAGTAATGACAGAAGCTGGGCTCATCGCATAATGACAAACACGTAGGTTAAAGTTTTGAACGGGAGCAAACGATCTACTATCTTTCATGACCTCAGACCTGGTATGAATCTGGATAATCAAGTGTTTTCTTCTCTGTTTTCTTAAACGTTTGTATTGATAGGACTAATTACATACCAAATAAGCTATGAACGGGAGCAAACGTTCAACTACCTTTGATGACAACGGTCCTGGTACGAGTCTGCATAATTATACTATCTCATTGTTTTCTTTAAACGTTGGTATTGATAGTTTGTAGTCATCGTTTTCACATTTAGTATTCGTTTTAGCTGTTAAGCGACGAGGTCGTTGTGACGACTGAGGATTTTTCGACGTAATTAAGTGAATAAAGTGTGATTTATGTGCCATGATTATAAATTATATGATTAAGTGATAATTAATTGTCTTTATTGAATATTAGTACCTGGGAGCGTAGATAGATGCATTCCAATTTAAAGAGTCAGCTTAGGAGTTAAGCTGTGTTGTCGGGCCGTCAGGTAGAACGGAACCCGTCCTAAAAAGGGATTAAAGTGTCTAAAATGTGGAATATATGTTATTATGTGAAATGAAATGTTTAAGTAAAGTATTGCGTTCTAGTGACGTGTCGGTTGGTAAAGGTAATTAAGAAGCGTAATTGAAACGCTGAGCGTCGGGCCATCAGGCAGAATGTGACCCGGTACGCGTAAAGAGGAATAACGATAAAAAAGGGAAAAAATTTATGATCAGACATGAGTTGTGATGTGTGAGTATATGTGCTTGCTTGTCTGTATGCATGATTACGTGATCTGTTAATATTTTTATGGATTTAAGGGAATTATTTGATTTAAATAAGGTTTATTTAACCTTTGCACATTTTTATAAAATTATTCGAGTAATGTCATGGCGTGGAATTTGTTTTATTATCTTCGAAATAGTCCTAGGGACTTTCTAAAAAGGATAAACGGATTTATTTCATGACCGTTACATTTTAAAATGATTTTATGTATTAAAATGCTATTTTTAGCATAAACTGGTAAAATTCATTTAAAATCAACCGTACGCTCAAAAGTTTATTATGAGTAATGGTTGGAAAGCTAATTTCGAGATCTACGTCTTAAAATTATCATTCATAATATTTTTCAACTTTCTGAGAGAGATATATTTAATATTCATTTTTTATT
Organism: Apium graveolens; assembly: GCF_009905375.1. Taxonomy (NCBI): domain Eukaryota; kingdom Viridiplantae; phylum Streptophyta; class Magnoliopsida; order Apiales; family Apiaceae; genus Apium; species Apium graveolens. The sequence goes on along the minus strand of NC_133654.1, from coordinate 27,868,386 downwards.
TTATTGGAGTAAAAAGAGAAAGGAAATCAAACTAAAAGGGAATTAGTAATTTACTAAACTACCCCTGCCCTCTATCATATATACTAGCTCATTTCCCCCCCTTCTTTCTTTTTCTTTCCGTGACCCTCTCATCTCACTCTCTTTCTCTCTATCACTCGCATCTCTCTCGTCTCTCTCTCTCTCTCTCTCTCCCTTGCCATATCTCAACAATCCTTCATAAATCCTCTTGGTAATCATATATATGTAGGTAGAAGTGTGTGAATCTATGTGTATACCCTTGCATGCGAGTATATGTGTGTATATGGGTTCGAGATCGAGTTGATTATCGCGTGTACACTTCTTAAAAACTGAAATGATGTGGCTTCCTTGATGTTTGTGCTTTGCATGTGTGTTATTGTGATTGTTCAGAGGTAATCGGGGGCTTCAAGGTGGAGACCCGAATTGGGCACAACCGAGAAGTCACCGCCACCGGCTGTGAGCTCCGATGAGCCGGTGGTGAACGGTGATGTAGTTTCTGAGTTCTATAATCCGTAAAACCCATGTTTAGCTTTTGCATGTAATGATTTCTTGAAAAGTTCAAAAAGGGTTTTGTATTTCTTTTGGAAATTTAAGGTTGTTAGTTGATAAAATGGGTTTGAATAATTGTGTTAGAAAGATTTTAACTTGTTTAATTGTTTGGTTATATGAGAAATCGAAAATTGAGGGTTGCATGTTGAATTTTGGTTCGATTTTAGTGTAAATAAAAGGGAATTGGATTTTTGTGACCTAATCTTGTATAAACTAAGTTTAATTAGTAAGAAATGACATTGCATGTTGTTTTAAAAGAGGAATTAGTGATGCATGTCATTGTTTGGTTCTTGAATTGTGATTTGTGATTTAAGCCGAATGAAAAATGGGTCAAAAAGGGATTGGTTTGATGCTAAGTGAATGCATGTATGTTTAATTGGAAAATTCGATTAGGGTTTGAGTCACTAAGTGATGTTTTAATGTGTAATTCGAAATTATGATTAAAATGAGTGTTTGATTTAATTAAGAGATGAATTTGAATTGCATGTAAGCATATATGTATAATTTGGTTCGAATTTTAATGATAAAAAGAAAGGAAAATGATTCTGTTAAGGTTTTTGAATGAGCTATGTGTTTATGTGAACTAAAGTGAGTATTTGATTGATTTTGTACAATAAGGCCGAATTGGCCATAGTGATTAAAAGTCAAAACTTGGTTTTGATAATCGAAAGGATGACTGGGTATGTATATGTGAATATCTATGGATTTGTTTGTTTAGTTTTGGTATGTGGTTCAAATTAGGGGATAAAAGAAAAGGGAACTAAGTTGTTTGATTTTAAAAGAGCTATAAGAGATAGTTATGGTCGTAAAGATTTAGTTGTTAATGAATCGTGTACTCGTATGAGTTACAATAGTTTGATTTGAAGAATAGTCGAGATTAAGCGAGTATAAGTTGATTATTGAGTATATAAAGATATAGAGGCTATTAGAAAATAATGTGTTATGTGCTATGTGCATGCATGTATAAGCTATACTCGTATAGTTCGAGTCAAGAGTAGAATCAAGTTATCATATTAAGTGAACATTCCGGGAACGTGAGTTGAGAAACTAATTAAGGTTTTGGTTTTGAATTGTAGATTCGGAGCGTGTGGGCATTCAGGCTAGGAAATGGAAAGGTATAGTAGGTGGCAGTAGTTCAACCTTCAGGAAACCGAATTCAGGCAAGTAACTCTAATTACTTGTGTAAATAATTATAGAGAGGAAATTGTTCATGCCATGTAGAGTATTGAACTGTTAAAGTAATGAACCCCTGTTATTGACTTTGAGATACCTTGTCATTGATCTTGTGAACTTGTTATTAATAAGCGTATTAATCCAACCTTCTGGTAAACCCTTTTTCCTATTCTGATTACTTGTTATACCATGAACTGTTGTAAACCCTATAAGTACCTTTACGAACCCCATGTAATGATGCTTCATTCCTTGTTTACCTTATCCTCTATTGATCCTTGAAACGGTTTTGATTTTCCTAACTTGAGTACCATGTTATCATTGATCAAGATCCCTAGAATTGAACTTTGCTTATCCCTGATTCATTTCTTTAACTTTGAATTCTTGAAATTGAACTTAAGAATGAGTTTCTACTTGAAAGAGTCTGAATGATTTCATATTCTTAGTAATGATAAAATGAATTTAGTAAACCTACCTTTTTCCAACTCAAGGTTTTCCCAACAAATTCTTGATGGATTGGATTGAGACGTAAGAGGCTAGTGGGACAAGTCCAGTCATAGTAAGAGGCTAACGGGGCTAGTCCAGTTTAAGGCTGAAATTATGCCATTGCTACCTTAAAGACCGGATAGAGGTCGGTACGGGCTGATCACCCGCATTATTATAAAATTAAAGATAAAGTGGTCCAATCAAGGGTTCCTTAATTATTTAAAAAGGAATTGAAATTTCCTACTTAGTAATTGATTCTTTGAAAATGAAAAAGGTTTATACTGCTTTAAAAAGAGTTGATTGTGATATTGTGAAGCTTATAGCTTGTGAACCCTGATTTTGATTCTGTTGATCATATAATTGATTTCTTATAATGAAAAGATTGTCGCTTTCCATTTGAAAGATCATTTATGATCCTGTTAATGATTTGTGATGAATGTCGGCTTCCACCCTGTCTTGAGCCTTGTTCCTTGAAAGCCCAAAGTTTTCTTCATAACCCCTTTCATAGCCTAAAAAATAGAAGTCTGCCACCTAGAATTGATAAAGTAGAATGCCCTGAGATCAGTAAAGTATATTGTGGATTTCATATCGTAAAACTGTTTTTTAGTTACTTGCTGAGTTTTATACTCATATGCTTTGTTTTAATCTAACCATGGCAGTTAAGCAAGAAGATGGCCAGGCTTAGGCGCACTGCTCGTAAGAGCGTACCTGGTGGTCCCTATCGTGTTGAGGGCTTCCGGTTTCCAGAGAAGGTAGTACAGTTTTTGAGTGAGCAAGCGCTTAGCCAAAGAGTTGTAAAGATATAATGGGTTATCAGTCAGTTCTAAGTCGGGATCGACTATGTATATTTGATTTTATTTTGGATTGTAGGTTATATTCTGTGGTTGGTAGTTGTAATCTTTTCTCATACTTTATCCTGTTTGATCATGTTATTAGCTAATCGAGGTTTATGCTTATTTAATTAGTAGTTTAAAAGTGTGTGGGTCCTCATTTCCTAACCCCGATATTGAGGGCGTCACAGTCGTAGACAGATATTCAATCCGATTCTCCAACCTCTGGATGAGAACAGATCAGATAGCCGACAAAATATCTCCCAGCCTGTGATGGCTACCGAAGCATCTATCATGTCTGGTGACTACAGTATGTATTTTTTTTAACAATTGAAATATCTATAATGTAGCTTAGAATGATTGTGTTTAATAATGTATAAATTAAATTTGTGAGCCCAGTTTGTCGAGGTCGTGAGTCAGCTTTGGACAAGTTTCTACGTAATAGGTTGCTCAACATGAATCGTACTGGTTTGGAAAATCCAGGTATTCTGTATTTGCAGTATATCTTAACCTATTACGTAGCATATCATCTTTTTTTGTTGGATTTTCCATATCCATTTATTATTATGCAGTTCAATCAACAGTTACATATAAAGAAAATTTTGCTTCAAATATCTTGGGTATGTTTCTTGACGACATTGTGTTATAATATATATTATGTAAATTATTGATGCAACTAATCTTTGATCTTATATTATTCTTCAATTATCAGGTTCTCAGCAAAGTGATATAAGAACAAATTCTACATCTAACAGAACCTCTACTATAATGTCATCGAGATCTCACCTTTCCAGTAACCGTAAGTTATGTAGACAACATGTAGTTAACATTTATCATTTTACATTGATTTATAATGTTTGTTTCTACTTTATTTTTTTTATCAGGCTCTGGTAAAGCTCAACTGAATTATAGTCCAATTGCAATAACAATCCAATACTATCCTGTATAACTAATCCTGAGTGTTCAGTTGTTAATCCTTTCTCAAACCAGATAACTTATATATAAATTTAAATTATACTTAAGTTGCTATTATGGTTTACGAATTGACATTTGTAGGATCAACTCCTACCAAAAATATCTCAGCATATCCCGCGTCAAGCAATAATATACCAATTATGTCATCGAGATCTCACAATGCCAGCACCTGTATGTTAGTTTCAAACTTTATTCATACTTTTTGCCCCTCGATTTAAGATATGTTATTTAACCATGTTTGCATAACACCTTATGTGGTTGTATGCAAATAAAGATACAAATCATGATTTATGGGTTTGGTTTTCTAATTAATTAGATTTTTTTAATTGATTTTATTTTGCTTAGGCTTTGGTCAAGCGATAATGAATCACACACCGGTTTCCAATAACATCCCAAACATATCATGTTTATCTAATTATAAGTTTTTAGTTCTTATTCCGTGATCAGTAGTAGTCCATTATTATGCTCTACATATTTGAATAATGAATTGATTTTTTTAGGTACCACTCTGCCTTCAAGTGTCAAATCATATATTCTAAAAAAACAAACGTCAAAGGCTCATGCTGAATCTGACATATCAGGTAATAGTGTTCTTCCATTTTTAAACACGATATATAAGATAAGGAATTACGATGACATATTATATTTTGGAATATATTTATATAAGATTTTGACATCTTTTCAATATAATCGAAGAGACATTACAAAGGCCCTAACATATCTACAATACTACGTCACAAAGAAAAAATCTAAGAAGAATATTGATCCTGCTTCATAGAGTATGGGAAGTTAAATTTAATCAGATTCATCTTATTTCCAGGAATGGCCATCATTATCAATATTATGATTTTCCAATTTAATTCTTGATGTATCACTTAGGCAAAATACCGATATGAACGACAGTCGATTACCTTCTCCCGTGGCTGCCAACCTGATTAGTAATTTTGATGACACATATGATGGAAGACATGTGGAAGAAAAAAAAATTAATGAAGGTATTTTTATAATTACTTTGTTCAAAATTATGCAGGTTTTTCGCACATAATTAAATAAATTTAATTAATGCACTTTTTTATTTTGGTAATACTGCAGAAGATGAAACCGTGGATTTGCCTGGGATTAATATTTGGGATGGTTATATTAATATTGGTCCGCCAACCTCAACATGTGTTAAGTGTGGTGCCCGTATGTGGAACATGGAACCGAACAACAAATCGAACAAAAACAATTCTCCTACCTTCCCTCTATGCTGCAAGAATAGACAGGTTCAGCTCTCACCAGAGAAACAACCTCCTGAGCCACTAAGATCATTACTATATGGAAATGACAGGACAATCCACTTCAAGTTAAATCATCGTCTTTACAATTAATTATTTGCGATGTGTTCCAGTGGTGGTAAAATAGATCACAAAATTAACAATGGAGGAACACCCTATTGCTTTAAGGTCAAAGGTCAAAATCTTCATCTTCTTGGTAGTATGCTTCCGACAGATGGTGAATCTCCCAAATTTTGTCAAGTATACATCTATGATACTGAAAATGAACTGGAGAATAGGATGAATCTAATTGGTGGATGCAGAGATAAAATTGATGAGAGCATTGTTGAAGCTTTGATGGACATGTTAAATCAGCATAATGAATTGGTTAGGCAATTTCATACTGCACGTGAGCGCTTCAAAGACAATTAACATGATGAGTTTAGATTGGTTCTCTTATCTTCTCAATCAGCGAGTGGTCATCCAAATATAATTGGACCAATAGATGAGGTTGAAGGTCTGATAGTAAGTACTAATGGAGATTCATTAGGTTTTCGGGATACAATTGTGGAGACGCGTACAAAATCGCTTCAGAGGGTTTGGGAAACTGACATTTTTTATGCAGCTCAAGTATCCACTTTTGTTCCCCCATGCAGATGAAGGTTTTTATACAAAGATTCCATTGAATAAAACAAAAATGTCGAAATCAGCCAATATAAATCCCGATGATAATGATTTGAAAAGAAGCATCGAGAATATGTTTCCGTGAAAGAATATTATTGCTATAAGTTGATGATTCTCCTTTCTGAAGGTATACTGTAACCTCTCATATGTTTAGTTATTTCCAGGATATGTTTACTAGCTTCATGAAATTACAGAGCATTTTCATATACCACATTATCTAAATCATTTTTTTGTGTGTTAGGGTTGACTTTGCATTTATCAGGTCATTTGTGGCAACAGTATGTCGTTGATGCCTTTTGTGCAATTGAACAATATCGGTTGGATTTGGTTACTAATCACCAAAAAACTATAAGGTCAATATACTTCCATCCGAGATGCTTTGTGTAAAGGTGATCACGATCCCAATTATATTGGGAAAGCTGTTGTATTACCTGCATCCTTCACATGTTCACAAAGGTATATGTCACAACATTTTAAGGATGCACTTGCGTTATGTAGGGCTATTGGACACCCTTCTCTTTTCTTGACAATGACATGTAATACAAAGTGGCCTGAAATAACCGAGATGATGAAATCTTTATCGGGTGTTGATGTGTGTGATGCACCTAACATAGTGTCCAGAGTTTTTAAACTCAAGTTGGATCAGATAATACACTTGATAAAGAAGAAAAACTACTTTAGAAAATGCATATGAGGTATTTTTTTAACCTTTCCTCTTATAACAGTTTAGAAATGCTTTACTCTGAGAATTTAACTCTAACGCATTATACAGTTATACATGTAATAGAATTTTAGAAACAGGATCTTCCACACATGCATATGTTGATATGGCTACACCCGGATGCTAGGCCCAAAACAGTTGCTCAAATAGATGCTCTGGTCAGTGCTGAAATACCTGACAAATATACAGATCCTGTTGGTTATGCCGCTGTTAGCCGTTACATGATTCATGGGCCCTGTGAAGTTGACAACACCTATTCACCTTTCATGGTTAAAGGAAAATGTATGAGACTCTTTCCTAAGAGGTATCATACAATGTTATAAACAAATATTTTTTATATTTACATGGTTTGAATGAATCAATTTAAACTAACATCATATTATTATATTTAGGATCATTGCCATGTAATTATATACAGAATTGGATCACTTTTTAACTGGAAATATCGGTACATTCATTGCAGGTTCAATGGTAACACGTATATTGATGATTGTAGTTTTCCCATTTATCATAAATGCTACACTGGCAGAAGTATAAAAAAGGTGTTTTTTGGATAATAGGTTTGTTGTTCCATTTAATAGAGACTTATTGGTTCTTTTTCAATGCCATATAAATCTTGAGGTATGTAACAGTGCTTGGTCCCTTAAGTATTTATTCAAGTATTGTCTTAAAGGTCATGATACTGCTACTATGGTCCTAAAAAACAAATCAACGCCTGATAGTAGTGTATTGAAGAAGCAATCCTGTTTAAATGAAGTAAAGCAATCTTTTGATAGTCGTTATGTTTGTGCCTCCGAAGCAGCATGGAGAATATTTGGTTTTGATGTACATTCTCGGTTGCTATCTGTTGATAGATTACCTATTCATTTACCTGGCAACAAGTACGTCAGTTTTAGAACAGGTACAACACTATCCGAAGTTGTTCAACAAGCTGATAGTAAAAGGACAAAACTTGAGGATTAATTCGAAGCTAATAAAGAATTTCCAGCTGCTTGAGATTTTACCTATGCTGAATTTCCTACGCATTTTACGTGGCTACCCCGAGAGTGTAAATGGAGACCTCGCCAAAGAGGTGATATAGTTGACAGATTAATAGAAGTACATGCTACTGGCGGTGATTTGTTGTATCTCCGCATGTTACTTATGCGGAGAAAAGGTTCTACTTTATTTGATGAGCTAAGGACGGTTGAAGGTCATGTTTTTGAAAGTTTCAAGGAAGCATGTGCTGCTATGGGGCTTCTTCAGAATGACAGTCAATGACATGAAACAATGGTTGAGATTTCTCACTCATCTCTTACAAAACAGCTCCGTGAAATGTTTGTTAACATTTTGGCATATTGGTCAATCTCTGATCCGCTGTTTTTATGGAATGCTCAGTGGAAATGTATGTCTGACGATATCATCCTGCTAAAACGTAAAGAATATCGTAATGGGAATTTATTACTCCCAGATTTTAACATTCAAAATTTTGCTCTTACGGGTATGACTATCTTTAAATTTGGCTTTCAATTTTAATACCTATATATCTTTCCACTCTTTAGTCATTTTTTGTTTGCGATGAACGGAGTATAAAAAATCTATATTTTCCATAATTACAGATTTTAAATACATGATTTGAATAAAAATGTTAAACTATTTTATAATTATTCTTGCAGAAATTGAAAAAATTCTGAACGATATTGGAAAGAGCTTAAAAGATTTCCCGATAATGCCCTATCCTCCGGAAGTCTTTCTTTATAACAGTGGCAATGGTTTAATTGCTGAAGAAATAGGTTACGATACAAAGCAAATGAAAAGGCAACATGATGAGAATTATATCAAGTTGAATAGAGAGCAAAAGGAAGTGTATGAGGCTATTGTCGAAAGCGTAAATTCTAACAAAGGTGAACAGTTCTTTGTCTATGGAAGTGGCGGATGTGGGAAAACATTTGTCTGGCAGACACTTCTATATCACCTTCGTACTGAGCGTAAAATTGTTTTGCCAGTAGCCTCATTAGGAATTGCAACTATTTTGCTAGATGGTGGTAGGATGGCTTACTCACGCTTTCATATACCTATCATAGTAGACCAATGCTCTGTAGCTGGAATAAAGCAAGGTACTGATCTTGCTGAATTATTACAGAACACATGTTTAATCATTTGGGACGAAGCACTTATGCAGCATCGGCATGGTATTGAGAGTAGTGATAAATGTTTAAGAGATATTATGGCTCCTATTGATACCAGTATATCATCAAGGCTATTTGGTGGAATAACTGTTGTATTTGGTGGAGATTATCGCCAAACACTATCAGTTTTCCCAAAAGCTTCCCGAGGAGAGACCGTTGGACCAACACTGAATCGATCAAAGCTGTGGGATTTCTGTAAAGTCTTCACCTTATGTCAGAACATGAGACTTCATTCGGGAAATTCAGATGAGCGCAACAAGATAATTATTGAATTTGCTAAATGGCAGCTTGCCATTGGCGATGGCAAGGTCCATAGCATTACCGAGAACCCTGGAGATGATGGTTTGGTAGATTTTGAAATTCCAGAGTAGTTTATTATTCGTGGAACAGATAATCCAATTCAGCCTTTATTTGACATAACCTATCCAGATTTTCTATCGAACATGTCTTCTTACGATTATCTTAGATCCAGAGCAATCCTTACTCCTACAAATAGTTGGTGGATGATATAATGACTTTGTGATTGAGAAAATTCTAGGTAAAACTCATACCTATTCCATTCAGGATTCCATAGATGACAATGGATGGGAGGATAATGATTTTGATACTGCCTTTCCAGTAGAATAACTGCATTCAATTAACATGCCGTGCTTTCCAAAGCATGAGTTACAGATTAAGGTTGGTTGTACCGTGATGTTAATGCGGAATTTGAATCAGATTCTTGGTTTATGTAACGGTACATGAATGATAGTCACTGCATGTAAAAAAAAATCTGTAGAATGTGAGATTCTTTACGGTTCCAATGTTGGATCAAAACACCTTATACCAAGAATTGACATGGTTCCAACCGACACCAAATGATCATTTGAATTCAAAAGAACTCAATTTCCCTTGCAACTCTGTTTTGCCATGACCATTAACAAAAGCCAAGGACAGTCCTTCGATACCGTTGGATTGTATTTACCGAGATCAGTGTTCTCGCATGGTAAACTTTATGTAGCTATTTCAAGAGTAACTTCTCCAGAAGGACTTCATATTATAATATTAGATGATACTGGATGTCATTCAAATGTTACGTAGAATATTGTATATGAGGAAGTATTCTATAATTTACCAAAGCTTGACTATATTTGATCTTATTTAAAATCAACTTTGGGTTTTCCTCCTCTATACAGATTATTTGTACACAAATTTAACATTTGATTTTACATGATATATTATCTTCGCGATAACTTCCGGATCGAAGAAGCTAATCCGTGTCCATATCTGTTAATAATAACAACTTTTATTTGTATGAAGTTACCTAAGCAGATGTAATTTCTCACATCTTGATGTTGCCATTTTGAACTTATCCATATATGGAATAATGTCAATTAGATATGTATTATACAGCTGTCTTCTGTTTCTTCAAGAAGATTTGTATATATCCATTTTTCCATTTTTAACGAACTTTCATTGTTCATCATGATCAACAGTATCATTTGTATATTTATATAACATGATTATTCGAATTTATTTTTGTAAATTTTAAGAGATATAATACCTAATTAATTTATAGTAGTTGGCAATAGTTATAATTGTAACAAAAATCAATCATTTCTCTTATTCCACTTTATAATCTTTGTGTTCATACACATTCATATTACCTCCATTACTCATAATCAACATATATAAAACCATAATGTATTGAACACTTAATCCGTCAATATCTCACTATCACAAACAATGTTCGAGGGTGAGTATGACAATCATTTTTGAATTTAATGATTCGATGTTAATGCTATGTGTATGAGTAGTACCAATTACATGCCACAATTGATAAGAAATACAAAGATGACTAACATATCATCTCTGATGTGTTTGTTTTTATAGAAGTTAATTTCAGTTATCTATCATCTCTTGATCATACAACAAGTGACTGGCATGTTAAAGTACGTGTGATTAAAGTTTGTTGTACATTTGGCAATATGGAAAATAGTACAGAAGGATTAAATTTGAATCTTCTTGACAATAATGTAAGATCTAAATTTATGAAAATATATTTATTAAAAAGCTGATTATTTAGAAAATTTTAGTCTTAGTTGTGACAATCTTACTATTTCAGAATGTACGATTGCAAGCTTTTATCCCTTTGGAGTTACTAAATGTATTTTCAAAAACCTTTGCCGAAGGGAATATATACGAAATAGTACACTTTCGATGCGTACGACGTCTGAAAACAGTAAGTGAAAATTCCTCACTGATTAAAATATACTTTTCACAGTCAACTATAGTAAAACATGTCATCGGTGATGATTGGAGTGTTCCATTACAAAAGTATCATTTTGTGAGCTTGCAAAACTTTACTAATAATGTTGGAAATAAATATTCTCATGATGGTCTTGATGACTCTCCTCTTGCCGCAGCAGGTATGTCACCAATGTTATTCTCAAAATATCATTTGATTAAAGTAAATTGATAATTTCTTACACATATTTTTGACAGACAACAAAATACATTAATTGTCAATAAAAAACTTGGTATACTTTTTTGTATTTTAGATATAATCGAAGTTGTGTACCAAGAGATCCACTCTACGACTGTACAGACGGTTTATGGCGAAACCAAATGCCTGAATTTCTATGTTAGTGATGGCATGTCCAAAGTTGAAGTAAATTTTTTGGGAGATTTAGCTAAAGAGGCGAATGAATTGTTTTACCATGATATTCAACAACCGATAGTTGTTATACTATTACTCTTTAGACAAGAAATAATTTCTGGTATTTTTGTGCTTCTATTGGTATACACACTTATTTGTTGTCATTCAGGTTATAAGAAAATGATTATAATTAATACATACTTTATTTATACAGGACCTGCTTTCATCACAAACCTGCCCTTTTCTGCAATTTATGTAAATCCTGACATTCTAGAGGTGGAAGCAGTGAGGAATCGGTATACATACTACTATACTTATTTATGCTAATTTCTCTTTTATTTACTTAATTATTTAATTTTTTCTATTGTTGTATTGTGTTATATGTAGGTATTTGCAATGTTGATTAAAAGATTGCAACCTTTTGTTAAAGATCTGCAGAAGGATGAGTGACTTAAATACTTTATTATTGTAATCTTGGAATCTATTGAAATTATATTTGTTATTCTAAGTTTATTATGTCGAATTTTAATATAATTTTTATTATCGTAAACATGTAGCATGCTTACAGTTTCACAAATATATTACAGTTTAAGAAGACTAATAAAAGAACTATTAGAGTATGGTGGTAGCCTCATGATACATGTAGTCTGCATATTCAGGCCTTATATCGTCACACTTAAATCCAACCAGTCATTAGGTTCATGTTTTTCAGTACTTCTGAGTCTACAAATTATTAGCATTAAATCAAATATCCATCAAAATTCACAAAACAACATCAAAGTTTAAGGCATCAAGCCATGGATATTTCTTCAAACAAAAATTCCAGGTGGTTTAATGACATGATTGTAATATCTGTAGTTCTAAACTTCAACATTGAATATAGCACCGTCAACATGGTCTGAGAAATTAAAAATCAATTTTTCCACAACCTTTAGTTTGTTATCGCCGCTGAATTTGTTCCATCCTGCCGAAAATCTCGGCACCCCATTAGAAAGGACAATGCCAACTTTCTAACTTTTTGCATTTTTGACCAATGTTACCTCATCACCAGCTTTGAACGCATGATGGAATGAATGGATTTATTTAGGAATGACCTACAGATGAAACAAATGTAATATTGGATTAAACTTATGATAAGTTTCTAAATTAATGTGGAAAGAGTGTTTTTGGCATATCACAAATCATTAGTTTTGTAAGTAATTTGAAATTGTACCACTCCGTGTGACCTATTATTCACATTTGATGGCTTCATAATTGATATTAATTGAACATGAGCACCTTCTTAATTTCAACTTCCATATCCACCAAGCTATTTCCTAATTCATCATGGAATTTATAATTTCATCATATAACCATCAAAACATATTATAAACATGTTTATAAAAATATAACAAATAAGACATGGTTTTAGGCGGTTCTTGCCATTAGTCATAAATCTCTCAATGCCGTCGCTATCAACAATTTCAAGTGTAAAATATCCTGCTCCTGTATGACAGAAAGTGACCTTATCATAAGGTTGTATATAGTTTTTCCTTATTAAAGGCATTAGTCCACCAAGTCTCTCATCACTTCTGGTGTAAGTTCCTGTGTAAATCTCGCCATTTTTAAAACCAAAGGTTACTGTTCTCGGGATATTAGTGCCAAACCTTTGTGCAAGTGTAGAAGGTATTGCCTACAAAATAAACAAGTTGTATATATCAATTTATATTTCACTCTAAGATGTAAACCCTTAACCAAATTGTGATTTACTTATAGGAGCACCAGTTATCAAGATACCTCCTTTATATTGATAAGTAAACCGAAATCTGCTGTATGATTGTTCACCTATCAATGATAATCATTTAATTGAAGTACTGAAACAGATATATGACATATGTAAAGAAAAAAAATTATATGTAAATAGAATATCATGCTAATTTATGGAAATCTGTGCACCTGTATTTGAGTACATAGGAATTGAACTCGATATTGTCTGTTATCTGTAGGTTATGATAATGAACAATCGATTAGGTTACTAATTACAAGTTCATATTGGATCTAATACTTCAATGAAGAATAGTATGATGAAGAGTTCATGTTAGTCAAAACACAACTTCCACTAAGGTTTCATTCAATATAGTCTGTAAATCAATGTATATAGATCAAAAGAAACGAAATTACATACATATTTATGTCTGATGTTAGTTTTTTTATTGTTCTTCTTGATTGAGAATCTCACTTCTCCTCAGCAATTCACTCTACTATTTCTGCTCACTAACAATTTGTGTTTTCCCCTTTTTACCTAAGTATCCACCATATATTTTTTTTTGTAATTAATAATTGGGTTTTACTTATTTTGGTTTTGGGTGAATATACAATTCATGATTCGTTATAAAATAATAAAATTATTTTATATTGAAGTTACGAATTAGTTTTGTATGATAATTGATAACAGATGTTATTTTAAAAATAAATTTAAAAATTGTTTATTTTACTACATAATATATTCAATTCAAGAATAAAATTTGCGAGGATACATTATTTATATTAAAGTTAAGAATTAGTTTTGTATGATAATTAGAAACAAATGTTATTTTAAAAATATATTGAAAACATAACTATTTAACTACGTAATATACGCAATTCAAGAATAAAATTAGCAAGGATCTGCTTTTTTTCATCGACAAATTTTTTAAATTATTTACTTAAATATTTTTTTATTTACATAAAAAGGAGAAACATAATGTTATGCATGAGTTTTTACTACTCCCTCAGTCTATTCCAATTGGTTACAGTTCCGATAAAGTGTCCAACACGTATTTTAATATGCATAAAATTATATGATATTAAAATTATACTTTTTACAATTTTCCTTTTTCGAGAAAAAGTTGAAAGATTCAATTTTTATTCAGAAAATCAAAATTGTAAAAAAAAAGAATTGTAATTTATATACACCATAAAAAGTGTGTCGGACGATCTCTAAAAAATATAAACAATCGCAAAGGACAGAGCGAGTATATGTTATGGAGTTTAAATATGACACCATCCAGTATACTATAGTTTTACTTGCTTGATATAATTATATTGAAAATATACTTTAGAACCTGTGTTACAGTTATTTTGAGAATGACCGAATTGTATTACTATCTGTAATGATATAATAGACATTGTAATTTTCATTTAACTTTCTAATATTTTTTTAATAAATATTGGAAAACCATATTTGAATTATTGAGTATCTCCAATGTCAATATATTATCAATATAATATCATATTACCTTATATAATTACAATATATGTATTTATATAATTGTACTTGCATTTATATTATTTTATTGAAAACGTACTTTATAACCCATGTTTTAGTTACTGATTATATAACATGACTAATTTGGTGATGCATGTTTATTGATTTAATTATAAATTGTTATTATTATAATATCTGTATTTATATAACTGTACTTGCCTTTATATTATTTTATTGAAAACGTACTTTGTAACTGTTAGGAATATGTTGTGTACTTGATGATAAGCTAAACAAAACACCTTAGTAGATTTAACTTAGTGAATTTTGTAGCACCCGACAGATGATCAATTATAGTCCCGACGGATGATTCAATATAGTCCCGACGGATGACTAATTAATATCCATCGGGTGAGTAGCTTATGTAACAATAAGTCGTGTAGCACATTTCTGTAAACAACTTTGTATAGTTTCTGTAGTAGCTTATGAGTCATGGAGACTACTAGTAGATGTGCATAATAGGTTGATTAAATGTAAATATAAGATGTCTTGTAATTCCGCACAAATGAAATGGAGTCAAGTGATAAATGGCTACCCGACGGATTATTAACAAAGCTACCCGACGGATGATCAACAAGGCAACCCGACGGATGATCAACAAGGCAACCCGACGGATAACAAGCATGAACCCGGCGGATGATCAATTCAAATATATGTTGACAGTGACAACACAGTCACATGCGTCGATTGTTTGCAAAAGGAATATGGCAGCCTGTTTAGCATAAAAATGAGAACAAAGAAGCATTACCATTTTCATGCAATCTATGAAGGTTTTCAAAGATGCTGGAATAGAGTAATGAAGTAGCATAGAGTTAGACTTGATAGTTTTGTTTTATTATTTTGTCTTTTTTGTAATATCCGGGATTTATCGTGTAATTATTTTATGAATAAATAATTATTATGTATGTTCAGTATCTATTCTATGAATTATTTGTTAAGTGTTATATGTGTTTGGATATTTAAAAATAATATCAATTGAGTATTTTAATTTTTATAAGTTCAAAATAAAATATAAATAGATGATTTATGATTTATAGGAAATATATGGATTTTACAAAATCTTTTTCCGAGTATTTAAAAACTATTTTATACAATCTGGAACCAACCGACGTCATCCGTTTTTACGTTTTTATAACCCGAAACTCTTTCGAGAACTCCTTCCCAACCTAATGGCAATATTCCGAGCATTTTCCATGTTTCGACTTTTTCAATCCGGCGTACAGTTTGTCCTGCGCGGGTCCCGGCGCAACATTTTCGATACATTATTTATTTCGGTAAATCGATAAAACTCGTATTTTCGATAAACGAGAGCTTTTTATTAAACTATCACAATTATCACCTCGTAATACGTGTAACCAGGCGCTGAGACCAAGACCGCAGTACAAATTATACTGATTTGGATAATTATCCCGAAAACCGGTACCATTTGGATCAGTTTTTATAAATAAACATACCGTTTTATATTCGGAATGATCCAACGGGATACTAATTTTCCATAATTATAAATAGCCTCTACCGTATTTTATTTCGTACCGAAAATCATTTGCAAACAGTTAAAGAGATAATTATCCAGAGAAACGAACCGTGTTCTTCGTGTTCTTCGCAATCAAACGAGAATTTGAAGACGTTATTGGAATCCGATGGAGGCGTATGAATAGTCAAAACAAAGCTCTCGAGGAGACAATCGTACCCGTATCAGGATCATCATATAAGGTCGTATATTTATCAATTTCGTATTTTCATTTTTTTTATTTATTTAAATTTAAGTTTGGTTTCTGAGTTTGAAGGACTGTTTGACTGTTTGAATGATTGATTATGATTGTAGAAGTCATAAGGATCATTTCCATATATGATTTGCATGATTTGGTTCGGTAATTAGTAAAAACGAGATTTTGAGTTTTACAAGATTTTCAAATCGATTTTTCAGATTATACTGGTGTTCTTGATAGTTGTGGATGTTGTAAATAAATTGTTTATGATCAGAGCTTCGTTCTTGTACCAGAATCATTAAGTTTGATTAAGAATCGAATAAATTTGCATTTTTCCAATGAGTAGACGGACTGTAGCTTAATTTTGGCCGGAAAACATGTTCGGAGGGTTGTTGGTTGGTGTTGTGTCCGTTTCTGAGTTCCTGAGTCGATTTAGAATAGATTAGGAGCATAAATCATCTTAAACGAAGCAGATTTGAGCTAAAACGAGGTTGCCGGAGTTATCCAAGGTCGCCGGAAAGCCTCGCCGGATTCTGGATTTTCCAGATTCCGACGGGTTGTTCTTGGCAACCCGGAACATTCTTGACGACCCGTTTTGTTTATATTTTTGACCCGGTTTTGATCTAAAAATTTCCTAAATCAGAAATGTTTTTGGAAGATTTGCAAATTAGTACCAGGAAGTTCCTGAAACTTTCAGGAACTGGATTTTTTTTAAAATCTTTTAAAAACTGGATTTCTTTTATAAAATCATTTCCAGAATTGATTTTTATTTTCAAAAATTCTGAAAATCATTTATTTTAATTTTAAAATTTATTTTTAATTTAAAAATAAATCTAAATTACTTAATTAATTAATTTTAATTAATAATTAATTGATTAATTGATCAATTAATTTAAATATTAATTGATTAGTTAGTTTAATTATTTATTAATTGGTTTTAATTGATTATTTAATTATTTAAAAATGATTTAAAAATTCCGAAAAATAATTTCGAGCTTTAAAATATTATTTTAAATTGTTTTCAAGGCTCGATAATTATTATAAAATTATTTTGAAGCCAGATTTGGCCGACCGAACCCTGTTTATTACTTTAAAATTTATCCAACGACCCGTTTTAATTCCGAAAAATGTTTTAAAAATCATTTTGAATACCCGAAAGCCTGTTTATAACCTGAGATTCCTTTATAAATGATAGGTCTTTGATTATTTGACGTGTTACGTGCTATATGTGACTTGTTGGTTGACTGTCGGTCGATATGTTCGATATTTACTTGTTTATAGCATAACTTTCAATCCATTAATCGGATTTGGGTGAAACGAAGGGTAGATAGAAGTGTATGTCGAATAGAATCGTATGAGTAAATATTGATAGATACTTATTGATAGGGATAAATAAGTCCTGATTTTATAATTAATGGGCTGCTAGGCCCAACAATAGTAAGATGTATAATATTCAGACCAGAAAGGTTAAGTCTGACGGACCAGATCAGGCCTGGTGGAATAAAAAAGGCCCAAAAAGCCCTGATTATTAATTAATTTCGTAATTAATTAATAAGGGAGAAATCAGATGTTGAAAAGAGTCCCGATGAGGATATAAATCCTTAGAGATTAGCCTCAAGGGGACCTAAAAGGATAAGGAATCAGCTTCCTACTTCCTAGGACTCCTAAGTCTATCCTAATTCAGAGGCTTATCCACCAAGTCTCCTATACCAAGTCCAATTCAAGGACTCCCACATCTATATAAGGGGTCTCACCCCACAAATCAGAACTACGTTTTTTGACTTGATCCTTGGCAATCAGCAAGGTACGTAGGCATCTTGTTAAGGCAGATTGAGTCGCGAAACACAAGAGCAGTCAAATCGAGCCTCGAAGCTCACGTTCCTTAGTATTAAATACAGCAATTATATATAGTAGTTTTAATCCATAACATTTGGCGCCGTCTGTGGGAAATACGCAACAACAACCATGGCGAGAACACGGAGAACAACCAGCACTCTGGAGGAGGGAACACCATCAGGGACAACCCAGGTGATTTCATCAACCGTGGAGGTTCCTCCCCATTCAACTTATGCATCTACTCAGGGGGAAGCCCAGACAGGGGCAACTCATCCTCAGCCACAAGGGACAACTCCCCCGACTGTTCAAGGTACGAATCCTCAAGTTCAACAAATACATATACCTGTGAATTCTCGACCCGTCGGGTATGAATACTCAACTATTGTTACTACTAACCCCCCTTATGGGATGCCCCTTCACCCTGAGGTTGGAAGAAGTGGATATGCTGGGCGAAGCGAAGCACGAGGGCGGTCGCCCCCCTATATACGAGGTTTGGATCCTATCCCTGAGGATCGGGAATTTTCTGGTCCATACACTGAGAGAGACTCCGAATCTTCGGATGATGAAGTGGCCCCGAGAAGGAGGCGTCCTGGGAAAGAGCCAATGGCCGATGGAAGGCAACGCCCCCAAAGCACCCCAGGGGCGAATCCCCAAGAAGTGCAGGAAAAGATCAGGGCTCATGAGGCTGAAATCCAAAGGCTGAGGCGTGATTTGGAGGCTCACCAAGCCACCAGACCCCACATACCTCCTAGGGGGAGAAATCCTCCTCCTATCATAGACCTGGATGGTCCGGTAAGAAGAAGGGCTGCTGTCCCAAGAACTGATCCAAGCAATCTCCTTCCCCTTGGAGATCCTGATGATCCAACTCCACCCTTCACAGAAGAGATAATGAATGCCCATATCTCAAGAAAATTTAAGATGCCCACTATCAAAGCCTATGATGGCACGGGAGACCCCGCTAATCATGTTAGGACATTCTCTAATGCACTGCTGCTGCAACCCGTGAATGATGCTATAAAATGTCGGGCCTTCCCTCAAACCCTGTCGGGTATGGCTCAAAGATGGTACAGTCGCCTACCCCCAAATTCTATTGGATCATTCAGAGAATTAAGTCAGGCTTTTATTAAGCAATTCATCAGTGGAAGAGTCCATGAGAAAAGTTCAGCATCTCTTATGAGTCTTGTGCAGGGAGCTAAAGAATCCTTAAGAGATTACCTAAATCGTTTTACAAAGGAGGCTTTAAAAGTCCCAGACCTTGATGATAAGGTAGCCATGATAGCACTGCAACAAGGAACTAGGGATGAGTTTTTCAAGATGTCTTTGGACAAACGACCCCCTGAGAGCATGTTGCAGCTCCAAGAGAGGGCAGGGAAGTATATCAAGGTTGAAGAGAGTATGAGGAAGACCGTAGTAAGTAATGAGCCCACTGGAGGCAAGAAACGAAAAACTGATTTGGAGTATATCGCTAAGGATAAGTATCCTAGAACTGAACAAAACCCTGATTCAACCCCCAAGAAGGGAGGACCTGGGCAAAAGTTCACTGAATACGCTAAGCTGAATGCCCCCAGAAGTCAGATTTTGATGGAGATTGAGAAAGACAGAGATATTCGCTGGCCTAAGCCCTTGAAGGCTGATCCCGCCAAGCTAGATAAGGGCAAGTATTGCAGGTTTCACAAAGATGTTGGCCATGACACCGATGAGTGTAGGCAGTTGAAAGATGAAATTGAGTTTTTGATTCGAAAAGGAAGGCTGAACAAGTATACTGGAGATGGAGGAGACAGAAACAATAATGGAAGGAAGAACTTTGAAGATCGTAGGAGGGACCAAGATGATCAGGGGCGGAATCCCCAACCTAGAGGACCAGTTATAAACACCATTTATGGAGGGCCGAGACCTCGAGGGCCTGTGATAAACACGATCTTTGGAGGTCCAACTGCTGCTGGATTGTCCAAAAATTCCAGAAAGGCATATACTAGAGAGGTTATGCATATTGTTGGAGAAGCCCCGAAGAGGGCCAGGACAGAAGTAACATTGGCTTTTGATGATTCCGACCTAGAGGGTGTGAAGTTTCCCCATGACGACCCGCTGGTCATAACGCCGATAATAGGAAATAGCCCGGTTAAGAGGGTCCTTGTGGATAATGGTGCTTCTGTGGATATCTTGCTCCACGACACCTTTCTAAGGATGGGGTATAACGACTCCCAGTTGACACCAACCGACATGCCGATATATGGATTTGCTGGAGTAGAATGTCCTGTGGAAGGGATAATTAAATTACCAACCACCATAGGTACGGAGCCAAGGCAAGCAACGCAGATGCTGGATTTTGTGGTGGTAAAGGCTAGTTCAACTTATAATGCTATCATGGGGAGAACAGGGATACATGCCTTCAAGGCAGTCCCCTCCTCCTACCATTCAGTCATGAAGTTCCCCACCCGAAACGGGATTGGAGAAGAGAGGGGAGATCAAAAGATGGCTAGAAGCTGTTATGTGGCCTCTTTGAGGGCAGATGGAGTCGGGGGGCAGGTTCTTCCTATTGAAGATATGGATGTTCGAGAAAATGATGAGAATAGAGGAAGGCCAGCAGAAGAATTGGTTTCGGTTCCTTTAGATCCCAAGAATCCTGAGAGGATGACTTTCATTGGAGCTACATTAGAGGAGCCCCTTAGAGGGAAGTTAGTGAAATTTTTGCAAGAAAATAGTGATGTGTTTGCATGGTCAGCAGCTGATATGCCAGGCATAGACCCGGGGTTAATTACCCACAAGTTAAACGTGGATCCAAGCCGGAAGACAGTGAAACAAAAGAAAAGAAATTTTGCCCCGGAAAGACAAGAGGCTATAAAGCAGGAAGTGGAAAAGCTCTTAGAGGCTGGTTTCGTTGAGGAGATTCAATTTCCGGAGTGGTTAGCAAACCCTGTAATGGTGAAGAAGGCTAATGGAAAGTGGAGGATGTGTATAGACTTCACCGATCTGAATGATGCATGCCCCAAAGACTGTTTTCCGCTGCCTAGAATTGATACTTTGATTGATGCCACCGCTGGACATGAGATGCTGAGTTTCATGGATGGGTTTAGCGGATACAACCAGATCAAAATGCATAAGGATGACATTCCAAAGGTATCATTTATCACTGACTTTGGTGTTTATTGTTATCTTGTTATGGCGTTTGGTCTCAAGAATGCAGGAGCCACCTATCAAAGGTTGGTGAATAAAATCTTTAAGGATCTTATTGGGAAGACTATGGAAGTCTATGTTGATGACATGCTAGTCAAGAGTCTAGTAAAGACTGATCATATAACCCATTTGAGGGAAGCTTTTGAGGTCCTGAGGTACCACAAGATGATGTTGAATCCCACGAAGTGTGCTTTCGGAGTAGGATCTGGAAAATTCTTGGGGTTGATGGTCTCAAAGAGGGGAATTGAGGCTAACCCCGATAAAATAAAGGCAATCCTGGACATGGAACCCCCAAAAACTGTCAAGGATGTTCAGAAACTCACAGGAAGGGTTGCTGCGCTAGGACGATTCATCTCCAAGTCAGGAGACAAGTGCTTGTCATTCTTCAAGTCATTAAAGAACATTAAAGACTTTGTATGGAGTGAGGAAAATCAGAAGGCATTTGAAGAGTTAAAGAAGTATATGGGCCAGGCCCCGTTGTTGGCCAAGCCAGTTCTGGGTGAAGTTTTATTCTTGTACTTGGCTGTTTCAGAAAGCGCCTTGAGCGCGGTGTTGGTTAAGGAGGAACTGAAAGTCCAGAAACCCGTATACTATGTCAGCAAAATTTTGCATGGTGCTGAGTTGAATTATTCAGCCATTGAGAAATTCGCTTTAGCCTTGGTGATGGCTTCAAGAAAGCTACGTCCTTATTTTCAAGCTCACCAAATTGAAGTGCTAACAAATCAGCCACTGAGAAATATCATTCACAGTCCCAAGGCAAGTGGGAGACTAATTAAGTGGGCAATAGAATTGGGAGAGTTCGATCTCAAGTATAAGCCACGTATGGCCATAAAAGCCCAGGCACTAGCTGACTTCGTGGTGGAATATACCATACCCAACCAAGAAGTCGGGGGGCAGGAAGATACCACACCTCAAGACAAGGGAGTCGACAATGGGGACAAGGAGAAAGAATATTGGGTTCTCTATTTTGATGGAGCATCAAAAACAAATTCCAGTGGAGCAGGGTTGGTTTTGCAAAGCCCTGATGGATTCTTAATTGAGTATGCCATGAAGCTAGACTTCCCAACCACAAACAATGAGGCAGAGTATGAAGCCCTGATTGCTGGCCTTGGTCTAGCTGGGACACTTAGAGTCAAAAACTTAAAGGTCCGTGGAGACTCGAAGTTGATCATATCCCAGGTAAAGGGAGAATTTGAAGCAAGGGATGATACGATGGCAAAGTATGTTCGCCTAGTAAGGGCTGTGATGACCCAATTTAATGAATGCCATGTTGAACACATTCCAAGGGAAGAAAATGCTAAAGCAGATGCGCTATCAAAGTTTGCTTCATCTGAGATTGAAGAAAGTTCAGGAAGTGTGTACTTCCGTGTTTTGAAGACACGAAGCATAGATGTTAAGCTTGTGGCTCCCGTAGGCTTGGGGACGTCATGGATTGATCCCATCAAGGCTCACATTCAGACCGGTTGGTTGCCAAGCGATACAATTGAGGCACGGAAGTTAACTGTTCGAGCACTAAGGTACTCTTTGATAGATGGGATTCTATATAAAAGATCTTTCGTGGTTCCTTACTTGAGGTGTCTCAGGCTCGATGAGGCACGCTTGGCTCTTGAGGAAGTACATGAAGGCATTTGTGGGCAACACTTGGGGGGCAGGGCCTTGGCTCATAAGATAACTCGTTTAGGCTTCTATTGGCCAGAAATGATGGCTGATGCCAAAGAATATGTAAAGAAGTGTGATCGTTGTCAGAAGCATGCACCAGTCGCCAGACAACCCCCCGAGATGCTGACCTCCATCAACTCACCTATTCCCTTTGCTATGTGGGGGATGGATATTCTAGGGCCTTTTCCTATGGCCACAGCACAAAGGAAGTTTCTGATTGTAGCCATTGATTATTTCACCAAGTGGATCGAAGCCAAACCTTTGGCCAAAATCACAACTAAGCAGGTTGCACAATTCCTGTGGGAAAACATTATGTGCCGATATGGAATTCCCCGTATCCTCGTCACTGACAATGGAACGCAATTCAACAATGAGGAATTCAAGAAGTATTGTGAAGAAAATGAAATTGAGTTACGATTCACCTCTGTGGCTCACCCGCAAGCCAATGGGCAAGCGGAAGTAGCAAATCGGATAATCCTGGATGGACTAAAGAAGAGGATCGAAAAGTCGAGAAATAATTGGGTAGATGAGATACTTCCCATATTATGGGCTTATAGGACTACCTGTAGAGTCACGACAGATGCAACTCCTTTCATGTTGGCATATGGGGCGGAAGCAGTAGTTCCCGTGGAGATATCACATTCTTCTCCAAGGATTCAGGCTTTTGATGAAAAAGAAAATGAGGAAGGGCAGAAGTTAGCCCTGGATTTAATCGATGAAGTACGAGATAAAGCACACACAAAGATAGTAGAATATCAGAAAAAGGCTTCGTTCTACTACAACCTAAGGGTTAAAGAGAGGTTTTTCAAACAAGGTGACCTAGTCTTGAGAAAAATAGAGGCTTCTGGTGTCGGACAGAAAGGAAAGCTTGCCCCAAACTGGGAAGGGCCGTATAGAGTCAAGAGCGTTCAGGGTAGAGGAACCTACAAGCTGGAGACTATGGATGGTTTTGAAGTCCCGAGAACCTGGCACGCACAAAACCTGAAGGTTTACTACGTGTAAGATGGTCGAAGTACGATTCTCACTCGTCAGGATGGCGAGTAGGTTAAAAAGCACCTTGAAGCTTTGCTTGCTTAGGATTTATATGTTTTAGTTTTATTACGAAATTTATTAAGACTTGTGTAAGGGACGAATCCCAGACAATTTTATGAAATTCATAAGTTCTTCAAAGTATGTTTGTGGCCTAACATGCATGGATGCAAAGCATAAAAGGTGATAAATGAGATAGATCTGATAGATGTTACAAAAGTTTGATAAATAAAGTCTCGAAAATAAAAAAAGCCACGCAGGGCTGAAAAAGCTCTAAGGAGCTGAGGTGCCCTCGGCGTCCATATCATCGTCTTCTCTGCTCTCGCTAGATGTCTCCGTCGTCTCGGAGGAGGAAGAGCTGTCATCCTCAGCGGGTCTGGAAGAGGACTCGGGAGGAGGAAGAAGTGGATCCTGAGGAACATAATCCGAGACGACTACTCGGGTACGAAACCTCTGTAGCAAAGCCTCATCATCAGGGCAGATGTAGTCCGCCGGGTTAATATCAGGACAAGCCTCGTTCACGGTCCCAAGGGCCGTGTCCCAACCAGTCCTAAAAAACTCGGGAAAGACTGAATCATCCCTAATCCTCATGGATTGGGCAAACTCCTCCGAGTCCAGATAATTGTCTATAGCTTTATCCTTCTCCGCCCGAAGTACCACCAGCTCGGCGTTAGACTCTCCGAGTTCTTCCTCCTTGCGCTTGAGCTTCTTCTCCAGGGCAGCATACTTCTTCTGCTGCCTCCTGAGGGCGTTATCGGCCTTATCAGAAGCCCGCTTCCATGATTCGGCTTGCCTCACAGCGCCTTGAAAGTAGGCGTTAGACTGAAACAAAACAATTAACAAAGTGTAAGGCAAGAAAGTGCTACAAGAACGAGAAATAAGTTTAAAAAAAGAGAAGGCATACCGAAGCCAGAGATTGGGCTCCCATGAGCTTAATCCTCTCAAGGTCAGGAGTGGCCACTACATCAGTAAAGTCCTTTGGAGTCACGCTATGGTAGGACCAATCCCAAGCATGCTTCGTGGAACCAACCACGGTATCCCCTCGGCGGAATCCCCAGAGAGGCTGAAAGGCGCCTGTAGCAGCAGCAGCAGGGGCAGCAGCAGTGATAGGAGCATTATGGCCCTCGGCTCCTTCAGTTGAGGCCTCCCCCATAGGCTCCTTGTGCTTTCTCAAGAAGATAGGCTCTGTCGCCTTTCCTCGGGTGTCTAGGCCTGCTAACCGAGCTTTCTTCATCCTAGCTGTTTCCTCGACCAAGGGGACATTGTCCTCGTTAATCTCCTTAGCAGCTGAAACAAAGCAAAAGACAAAATAAGTGATGTTAATAATGCGTGAAAGAAAGAAAAATTGAGAAGGGAAGAGAAATACCCTGTTGAGAAACAGAGGATAGTCCCACATGAATCAGGGAAAACTCTTCTAAAAGAGTCCAGCTGGTGGTGGTGCCATCATCCTGAGTGAGCCCATTATAAATGATAGTTTCTTCAGGAGTTAAGTGAATGGATTTGAGGCTACCATCACTGACCTTCCCGAAGGAAGATCGAAAGAGCGTGCCCCAATCGCCATTCTCCCAACGTAACCCGACGAAACTATTCCTCCAATTTGGATTATTATCCGGAATAGAGGCGCTGTTAAAGATATGTTTGCTTTTGGGCCTTTGTTTGACATAAACCCAGCCACAAATATTGGAAGAACTATTGTAACATTGAAAGACTTTCCTAAAAACGGCTACAGAAAGAGGAAAGCCCTCCCTAAGACAACAAACCATAAAACATAGAATATTCCTCCAGGCGTTTGGAGGAAGTTGACACGGGTTAATTTGTAAGTCAGCCAAAAGATGAGGGATAAAAGGATGGAAAGGGAACCTAAGCCCAGCATTAAGGGCGTCGGTGTAGATGAAGAGAGTATCAGGCCTCCAGTGGCAAGTACGGTCACCACCAGAGACTGGAACTAGTCTAAAGGGAGGAGGGACGTTATAACGAGCATTTAGTTTATTGAAATCTATGTTATGCCAAGTATTACAGTGATTAAAGGAGTCGAGATGTGCAGTGGAAGGATATTCATCCCCCCTAGTGTTAATCATATCGATCAAAGACATATACGAAGAACGAATATCGATATCCTTACCTCGTTTTGAAGCCGAGGCTATCTTTGCCGCCCTCTCGGAATTCTTGTCAGCCATTAGAAAGCTAGAAAAAGCCTGAAGGAGAGGTTGGAAAACTAAAGGAGGGATTTGAGAGAGGAAAGGCTAGAAAGTTGGAGGAAGGATGAGAAGAAATTTGTTGGAAGATTGAAGAAATGAAATGAGAGGTGTGAGGAATCACACTCTCATCCCACCTCTTTATAGCCAAGAAGAAGGGGATTTGGGCCTCAAAAAAGCCCATATGGGCCCAAAAATGGAAGGATCTGGAATGTTCCAGAATATTTTAGAAAGTCTTAGAAAAGTATGGAAAAATCTGGAATGATATGGAAGATTCCAGAATATTCTGGAAGTCAGGCTTAAGAGTTCAAGCCCAACCCAAGTTTGAACGGGCTTTGGAATTAAAGCATGATAGAGGCCCAGTCCAAGAAAGCCCAGAAAGAGGGCCCGATTAGTTGACAAATAAGGCCCAGATTTAAGAAATAAGCCCGTGAGCTAAAAGCCCAGTTAAAAAACAATGGGCCCAAAGGATAGCCCCATAAAATCCTGGCCCAAATCAAGGGCCCAATAGAGTCCAGCCCAGACGTATGACCCTAAGAAAATATATGCATTAACATGTTCTTGACCCAATTCGATCAAGGCACAAACTGTATTTTTCCTTGAATGAGTTATGGTCGAAAGGGCATCGACCAGGGCTGAGAGAAAGATTAATTCGGTCAAAATATTATTTCCTGACCAAAAGGAACAAAATTTCTGGTCGAAAATTTTCTGGTCGAAAATTGTAAAAAAAAAAAAAAAAAAAAAAAAAAAAAAAAGAGGAAGGGGTGAAAATCCTGGCCGAAATTCGACCAGGATTCCTGATCGAATGAGCCCTGCCCGAATTTGCATCGACCTGGGCAACAAATGAAGGTTAATTCGGTCAAAAAACAGGACTCCTGACTGAAAGGAACAAAATTTCTGGTCGAAAATTTTCTGGTCGAAAATTGTAAAAAAAAAAAAAAAAAAAAAAAAAAAGGGGTTAAGAGAAAAATCCTGGCCGAAATTCGACCAGGATTCCTGATCGAAAGCATCCTGCCCGAAAAGCTTTCGACCAGGGCAATATGGGGGTTAATTCGACCAGGATCCTGGTCGAAAACTGTATTAAAAAAAAAAAAAAAAAAAATAAGGAAAATTCCTTAAATAATTTCTGAAAAATATTAATATTTTCAGAAATAAGGAATAAATCCAGAAAAATTAGGATAAATCCCAGAAATTAAGGGAAAATCCAGAAAAAATAAGGAAAATTCCTTAAATAATTTCTGAAAAATATTAATATTTTCAGAAATAAGGAATAAATCCAGAAAAATTAGGATAAATCCCAGAAATTAAGGGAAAATCCAGAAAAAATAAGGAAAATTCCTTAAATAATTTCTGAAAAATATTAATATTTTCAGAAATAAGGAATAAATCCAGAAAAATTAGGATAAATCCCAGAAATTAAGGGAAAATCCAGAAAAAATAAGGAAAATTCCTTAAATAATTTCTGAAAAATATTAATATTTTCAGAAATAAGGAATAAATCCAGAAAAATTAGGATAAATCCCAGAAATTAAGGGAAAATCCAGAAAAAATAAGAAAAATTCCTTAAATAATTTCTGAAAAATATTAATATTTTCAGAAATAAGGAATAAATCCAGAAAATTAGGATAAATCCCAGAAATTAAGGGAAAAATCCAGAAAAATTGGGATAAAACCCAGAAATTAAGGGAAAAATCCAGAAAATTAGGAAAAATCCCAGAAAATTAGGGAAAATTCCAGAAAATTAGGGAAAAATTCCTGGAAATTAAGATAATTTCTGAATAAAAGGAAGATTCGTTGTAAATGTGTAGGTCGCTCCACACTTTACGCAAAAACGAAACCCTGTAAGGGAACGAATAGATTTAACTTCTGCGAAACCTAATCAATGTTTCCCAAAAGTTGGGGGGCAAATGATAGGGATAAATAAGTCCTGATTTTATAATTAATGGGCTGCTAGGCCCAACAATAGTAAGATGTATAATATTCAGACCAGAAAGGTTAAGTCTGACGGACCAGATCAGGCCTGGTGGAATAAAAAAGGCCCAAAAAGCCCTGATTATTAATTAATTTCGTAATTAATTAATAAGGGAGAAATCAGATGTTGAAAAGAGTCCCGATGAGGATATAAATCCTTAGAGATTAGCCTCAAGGGGACCTAAAAGGATAAGGAATCAGCTTCCTACTTCCTAGGACTCCTAAGTCTATCCTAATTCAGAGGCTTATCCACCAAGTCTCCTATACCAAGTCCAATTCAAGGACTCCCACATCTATATAAGGGGTCTCACCCCACAAATCAGAACTACGTTTTTTGACTTGATCCTTGGCAATCAGCAAGGTACGTAGGCATCTTGTTAAGGCAGATTGAGTCGCGAAACACAAGAGCAGTCAAATCGAGCCTCGAAGCTCACGTTCCTTAGTATTAAATACAGCAATTATATATAGTAGTTTTAATCCATAACACTTATGATACCTAGCAGAGTAAGCAAGGCATAAGAAAGGGAAGCAGGTGATCAGAAAATGGAATCGACATGTAGAAAATACAGCAAGTGATCAGAAAATAGAATCGAGGCATAGGAAAAGTAGACGAGTGGTTGTTGAAGATAATCATTTGACGAATACAAGTGAAATTGGAATCGATCGTGATAAGGCAAGTACTTTTAAACCTCTTCCAGGATATAATGCAAATGTTTCTAAATTCTCTCGTAAAATATTGTTAAGTATTCAAAATAGCCATGTCTTATATTGTAAGTACTTTGAATCCTTCAGCCTTAAACATGAGCCACAACATTTGATCTTTGAGCCGTAAGCCTTATTTTTTGTGAACCATTTCTTGTTGATTTACCAGATACTAAACCACACAAACATGATATTGCTCCACAAATATATATCCATCATATACCAAACACTGGAACAAAATTGTTTAGACATACAGACACTTTTATACTCAACTATATCTCGTGATATCAAAGTACTAAAACCTTGTAAAACATTATTCATCTAGATTATCCTACAGGCTGGAGGCCACTTCTTTTATATACTCTGACACCCTTTTTGGTACCCATGAATTTTCACCATGCTTTTATACAAATGTTTTATTGCTATTGATTATGATCCGGTTTTATTGAATTACATTGTTTATCATATTGAACTGCTTTAGAATTGGATAGTTTTCTTTATGTGGACCAGATTCGTGGTCAGACCATATCGATGGTCAAGTTAGGCCAATGTGTGCCTTGGATCCAGTAGCTAGAGCAGTGCTGTGTGCTTTGCTCGGGGTTAGTACGTGACTGATCAGCAACCTAACCTTGGTTTTAGAAACTTAAAAATGAATATCCAATTCTATTGGTTGTTTAACAAGAAACTTGATTCCTTTGAATCATCTCGTTTGATCACTGTTTAACCTCAGTTATTGTTATTGTGACTTGCTGAGCTAGTTGGCTCACTCTTGCGAATCTTTTTATGTATTCTATAGTTAAGAGGGATACGGTTGATAGCGAGGTTTCCCAGTTCAAAGTACGAGCTAGGATCCCAGAATGAGTTGGATCGAGCTAGCAGGAGCTTTCTACGGTAGCTAGATAGTAAGATTGTAAGAATAATTTCATTTTATCAGTTGTAAGTTAAACTAGTTGGGATTTGGTACGTTGTAATAAAAGTTAAGGTTATGGCTTGTTCTCATACTTTAACCTGTTACGATCAGTGGTTATATGAAGCAGGGTCATTGCAAATAATATTTCATATACAGGTTTATATATAGTGTATGTGTTGTGGATCCCAAACTTCTGACCCGGGTTTGGAGGGCGCCACATTTTTTCTATGTAAACATGGTGATATATAAACCAAGTGAAGCAAGTAGAACAACAACTAACTAGACTAAGAAAATACATTCTCAGAGAAACATTTGTAAGCTGTATCCTTTAGCATTTCTCTGCAAGTTTTAGTTGTTCATACTTGTAAGCATATGTGAGCTTATTTGAGCTACACAGAGTTCTCTCGATATATATATATATATATATATATATATATATATATATATATATATATATATCTGGTGGATACATTCAAATCCACCTGGAAGTTTTAAAGACTTGTGTTTTTATTACTTGTGTTTTGATTTACATAATCCTTTCATTCCGCACTTTGCAAATCAAACACATATATATTATTGAGTTAGAACCTGTTGGATTTTTAACGCAGGGGGGGCATGGAAAAACACTTTTACATATACAAAATCCAAATAAAAGCATACAGATCATGAATAAAAATTCGAGGGATCGAATCTAACCTTTTAAAATAATTCGGAGACAACGATCAGAGATCCTTAGCAGTTGCTCCTCAAGTGTGAAGCACTCCACCGGTATCCACCAAGAAAACGATGTTAAGGAGGAGGAAGGAGGTGGAGAGAATTGGGTTTTCCAAACTTTTTGGGTTTTTCGGGTTCGATGTGGGTTGGAATAAAATAGGGTCTATAATAGTGTATTTATAGGCAAAATTTTCAGCTGAAATTTTCCCATAAATAATATTATTATTATCCCATTTATTATTCTCATTAATAATTAAAACACCTTTTAATTATTAATCCTTTTTCTAAACACTTTAGAAATAATTCTCTATCTTGATTTAATTTCCAAAAAATTAAATCCTTTAATTAATAATATTAAGAACTTTTCTTAATTAATTTATAATCAATTAAATCTCATTTAATCAATTATTAAATTTGCCAATTAATTATTTATTTCACAAATAAATAATTATTTAGCCATTATTAATTAATTCCTCCACCATTAAATCATTCTCTTTTTATGGTGTGACCCTGTAGGTTCAATATTAAGCCGGTAGTAGAAATAAATAATAATAAAACTATTTTATCATTATTTATATAAATTCTCTAATTTATTAAATATGATTAATTAATTAATCACATTTATTCTACATCGTGAGGGATACTTCTCAGCATATCGCGACTATCCGGATAATATGAATTCACTGCTTAGAATACCAAGAACCTATTCAATGAATAGTTACCGTACAATAAACTCCTTCTACCCTATAATGTCCCGATTAAATACAAGGCATGGATCTCGTGTCAAGCCTATCTAATTCAATCACTTGCTTACCATTTACTATGCATAGTTCTATGCAAATTAGAAACTCCTTTCTAATTTCATTCACTCTGCCCAGAGATTCCTGAACTAGCATAAGTGGATCAGCCTTGAACATTCGCTTCCTTCACTGGAAGGGGTAGATCCTTTATTGATCATACACTATCTTCGTGTACAAATTCCTATACCCAGAAGAGCCCTAATAATTGTTCCTGGAGACTAAGAACTAAACCAAAGCATAATTCAGTGTACACAAGATGACTATGATGACCTCAAGTCTAAGGATACTTGTACAACTATCACTATGTGAACAACTGCTGACACGTGAGTGAACTCCATCAGTTGTTCAGCTGTGCGAGTCATGTTCAGTGAACATATTCTATAATAAGCACCTACATACTAGCTATAGTGTCACCACACAAATGTCTATGAGAATAGACATCCTTCATAATGATGCAAGCATAGTATGTACCGATCTTTGTGGATTATTAATTACCAGTTAGTAATCCTATGACTAGGAACTATTTAAGTTTAGAGTTATCATCTTTTTAGGTCTCACTATTATGATCTCATCATAATCCATAAAAAGCTTTACTCTAAACTATGGTATATCTTATTTAAACACTTAAATAGATAAAGCCCGTAATAAAAACAAAACAAGTCTTTTATTAATATCAATGAAATCAAAACAAATTATTGAAAAGTTATTCCTAAATCCTCATACATGATTGGACTTAGGACATATTCCTTTCAATCTCCCACTTGTACTAAAGCCAATCACTCTGGTATCTAATACCCATCTTGTCTTTATGACGATCAAAGTGACTTTCATAAAGTAGCTTTGTGAGTGGGTCTGCTATGTTGTTATGTGTGTCAACTCTAATTCAATACAATATAAGAAATGTTACCGCGCTCCCACTACCCTTTTGTAGACGCATGGTTCATCTACGTTTTTGATAAAATCAAACTCTTTGATTGTCTCATCAAAACGAATGTTCCATCTACGAGAAGCTTGCTTTAAACCACATATGGTTCGCAGTAGCTTACACACTAGGCTTTCATTTCCCTTGGAAAGAAAACCATCTGGCTATATGCCATATCTTATAGTCGTAGTAAGCAGCAATCACAAGCAAAATCCGAACTGATTTTAACAGGGCTACAGGTAAAAGGTTTCATCAAAGTCAATCCATTGCCTTTGTTTGAATCCTTTTGCCACAAGCCTGGCCTTATAGGTCTCCACCTGGCCATCTGCTATAATCTATCTTTTGTATACCGTATACATAGATTTCATTCTGGATTTCATGGCACTATGCCATTTCTCTGAGTCAACACTACTCATAGCCTCATTATAGGTCACAGGGTCGTCATCATCAATGATAGACAACTCATTGTCATTCTCAATGACAAGGCCATATTACCTCTCAGGTTGGCGAGACACTCTCCCTGATCTATGAATGGGCTGTTCCACAAAAGGTTGTTCAGTCAGAACAGGTGTTTCCACTCGATCTGTAGTAGTTTGTGCTTCTTGAACTTCATCAAGTTCAATTTTGCTCCCACTATTTCCTTCAAGGATAAACTCCTTTTCCAAGAAGGTAGCATGTCTGGTGACAAACACCCGATGATCGGTGTAAAAGTAATACCCTAAAGTCTCTTTAGGATATCCCACAAAACTACATTTTACGGATCGATATTCCAGCTTATCTGGGTCAACTTTCTTGACATAAGCTGGACATCCCCAAATCTTAACGTGTTTAAGACTCGGTTTCCTTTCTTTCCATATCTCATACGGAGTTTGAGGAACAGATTTTGGAAGGCACCATATTCAGTAAATATGCTGAGGTTCCAATGCATAACCCCATAGGAATACTGGAAGATTTGCATAGCTCATCATGGACCGAACTATGTCTAACAAAGTTCGATTTCTCCTTTCAGATACCAATCTGGAGGAGTCCATTGGGAGACTATACCATTTACTTTGAGATAATCTAGAAACACTCCATTAAAGTATTCACCACCTCGATCTAATCGAAGAATTATAATACTATGTTTGGTTTGTTTCTCCGCTTCATACTTATATTCTTTGAACTTTTCAAAGGCCTCAGACTTGTGTTTCATCAAACACATATCCGAATCCAGATCTATCATCTATGAAAGTAATGAAGTATGAAAATCCACCCATGGCTTGCGTAGACATTGGTCCACATACATCTGTGTGTACCATTCCTAGCAAATTTGCAGCCCTCTCTCCATGTCTACTAAATAGAGACTGCAGTGCCACTATAAAGTGAGATTTTCATCATCCCTTTTCTTTTATTAGTTTGTTCAATCTGAAGTAAATTATGTCACATTTATACAGACCATTATTTAAAGCACCACGTCCATAAAGAATATTATCTCTAAGAATAGAACATTCATTATTCTCAATAATAAATGAAAATCCAGCCAAGTCTAACATGGGAATAATATTCCTCACAATCGAGGGAACAAAATAACAATTATTTCAAACAATAGTCTTGCCCGTAGGCCTATGTAAATGAAATGATTCTACATCTACAGCAGCAACTCTTGCTCCATTTCCCATCAGTAGAACCACCTCCACTTCCTCAAGAGTCCTACTTCTCCTTGGTCCCTGCAACAATTGCAGATATGAGAACCACAGGCGGTATCGAATACCCAAGTAGAAATTTGATTTAATGACATATTCACTTCTATCATGAACATACCTGAGTCAGAAGCGGTAGTCTCACTACCCTTCTTCTTCTTCAATTCTGCAAAGTAAACCTTGCAGTTCCACTTCCAGTGCCCCACCTTGTTACAGTGAAAGCAAACAACTTTGCTCTTTGGGTCTTCAGCTTTTGGTGGAACCGGAATTTTCTCACCTACTTTCTTCTTCTTGGAAGAGTTACTCTTCCTTTTCTTAGGATTGGAACCTTCACCAATTAGAAGAACAGAACTCTTCTTAGGGGAAAAATTCGATTCCGCAGTCTTCAACATGTTGTGGAGTTCAGGCAGGCTGACATCCAACTTATTCATGTGAAAGTTCACAACAAACTGCGAGAACGAACTCGGAAGCGATTGAAAGACCAAGTCTTGGCTCAGCTCCCCATCCATGGCAAAACCAAGTTGTCCAAGACGTTCAATCAAATTGATCATCTTAAGTACATGGTCATTCACAGATGATCCCTCAGACATCCTACAACCGAATAACTCCTTCGATATCTCATATCGAGCTTTCCTCCCCGCCACTTCATACAACTCTTGTAGATGCATGAGGATAGTGTGAGCATCCATATGCTCATGTTGCTTCTGTAGCTCAATGTTCATGGAAGCTAGCATGATGCATTGAGCAACATTTGCATCATCTATCCACTTACGATACACAACATGTTCATCATTATGTGCATCACTAGCAGGTTCAGTAGGCTTAGGTGAGTCAATCACGTATTCCAGCTTCTCAATCCTGAGAACAATTCTCAAGTTTTGAAGCCAGTCTGCATAATTAGGACCAGTCAATTTGTGAGCATCCAGTATGCTCCTGAGCGATAGTGCAGAAGACATAACGTACAAAGTAAAATTGTAAATGATAAACACATAACAACACTTAGCAAATATTCGATTTCATTTTAAAACACTATATGAATCGGGTCTTTATTCATAAGTGGCTCCCACCAGTTTACCTAATTTATTCAACCCCCTAAGTGAAAAATTAAGCATTCATAATGCTAGTGGGAATAGGGATCCTACATTCCATTACACGACCCCGGCTGTAGCACGAACCGCCATGTAATGTTCAATAGGCAGACAACTCTTGTCAATTACATCTCATGTTATTCCCTAATCAAACTTTAGCCTCTTGAATAATTGAGTCTCGGCTGCAGCACGACAAACTCAATATTCTAAGTCAAGTCTAACCCAACATTCCGTACAGTTGAATCAGTCCCCAAAGGCCCACGGCTGTAGCACGTACCGACCTTTAGATTCTTATTCAATGTACACATCTCTATGTAATAGACACGTATTTCTTATTTCGAAATCAAAGCCCTCGGCTGTAGCACGAACCGATAATGATTCAAAAATAAGAACTACTTTTCTATCATGTTGGAAGGCTATGACCGACACAAGCCCGTTGTATCATTGGCCAATTACTACTTAATATTATTTAATTTTAGAGGGATTATATTACGTTACAATCATAATCATATTATAAAGAGATTCTTCCTTTTAAATTAAATATTCCAAATCAATAATCAATAATCAGATGATTCCCAGATCGGGTGGAGCATTATCAAGAGGCGTCACTTAATAACCCTTTCTTACAGATAGAAATCTGTTGTTGACAGAATCATCCTTTCTCTCATATCGAAAATTCATATTCAATTACGTGTTTCATAAACACAAGAATCTCATGATTGTATTCATAATATTATTCTTAAGGTTATGAAACAATTTCACTATACTAGGTTGTCTAACAAACGCCTTATGTTTCTTTAAGTTCACCTAAATCTATCATCGCATGATAAACTAAGCATATATCACATATATAAACATGAATAAACATCAAGGTAGGCATGTTACATTATCTAGCACATAGAACTAAGCATTATACATCTCTATGTATCATATGAAGCATTTAAAATCAATTCAAACGATCAAAAACAGCTTTAAAACACTTCATGGAATATAAACAGTTCAAAACTTTTATATAAACTAAAATTGATCACTCCATTAGATCCGTCTCAGAAAAATGAATCCAACGGTATATTGCACGCCCAAAACGGAGTTACGAAACTCCCAGAAAATCAATTTTAAAATCAACAGACGGGCTGTAACGCATTACAGGAACGCGTTACAAGCCCTGTAACGCATTCCGGTGATGCGTTACACCCCTTTTAAGCCATTAAAGTGTGTAACACATTCCGTGAATACGCCACAGGTGTGTAACGCATTCCCGGAATGCGTGACACCCCTATATTGTTTTTTATTTTCTGCAGCCGCCGCCGCCTACCTCGGAAAACGAGCCTGACAGTCCTGTTCCCTGTCTGCTTTTCTTTCCTTCCCGTGCCATCACACAGACGAGACATCAGCAGTACAAATAGATAACAGATATATACATACAAACAATTCATATAAATATATATATAAGATTTATTTAATTACGAATTTAATTGTAAGAACTTCAAAAATTCATAATAAAAAAATCTCTACATCCTAAAATTATGAAAAAAATACCCAAACGATCTACAACACTTGTAGAACCCAGATCAACATTCAAAATTATTCTGAGAAACGATTTCTCATCAGACAAAATTAATCCATGATATAACTTGTAAAAATCATAATTAATTCATACAAGTACATAAAATTCTGAAATTTTTATCACAGATCTATATGCATACAACCTATGCTCTGATACCATTGTTGGATTTTTAACGCAGCGGGGGCATGGAAAAACACTTTTACACATACAAAATCCAAATAAAAGCATACAGATCATGAATAAAAATTCGAGGGATCGAATCTAACCTTTTAAAATAATTCGGAGACAACGATCAGAGATCCTTAGCAGTTGCTCCTCAAGTGTGAAGCACTCCACCGGTATCCACCAAGAAAATGATGTTAAGGAGGAGGAAGGAGGTGGAGAGAATTGGGTTTTCCAAACTTTTTGGGTTTTTCGGGTTCGATGTGGGTTGGAATAAAATAGGGTCTATAATAGTGTATTTATAGGCAAACTTTTCAGCTGAAATTTACCATAAATAATATTATTATTATCCCATTTATTATTCTCATTAATAATTAAAACACCTTTTAATTATTAATCCTTTTTCTAAACACTTTAGAAATAATTCTCTCTCTTGATTTAATTTCCAAAAAATTAAATCCTTTAATTAATAATATTAAGAACTTTTTTTAATTAATTTATAATCAATTAAATATCATTTAATCAATTATTAAATTTGCCAATTAATTATTTATTTCACAAATAAATAATTATTTAGCCATTATTAATTAATTCCTCCACCATTAAATCATTCTCTTTTTATGGTGTGACCCTGTAGGTTCAATATTAAGCCGGTAGTAGAAATAAATAATAATAAAACTATTTTATCATTATTTATATAAATTCTCTAATTTATTAAATATGATTAATTAATTAATCACATTTATTCTACATCGTGAGGGATACTTCTCAGCATATCGCGACTATCCGGATAATATGAATTCACTGCTTAAAATACCAAGAACCTATTCAGTGAATAGTTACCGTACAATAAACTCCTTCTACTCTACAATGTCCCGATTAAATACAAGGCATGGATCTCGTGTCAAGCCTATCTAATTCAATCACTTGCTTACCATTTACTATGCGTAGTTCTATGCAAATTAGAAACTCCTTTCTAATTTCATTCACTCTGGCCAGAGATTCCTGAACTAGCATAAGTGGATCAGCCTTGCACATTTGCTTCCTTCACTGGAAAGGGTAGATCCTTTATTGATCATACACTATCTTCGTGTACAAATTCCTATACCCAGAAGAGCCCTAATAATTGTCCCTGGAGACTAAGAACTAAACCAAAGCATAGTTCAGTGTACACAAGATGACTATGATGACCTCAAGTCTAAGGATACTTGTACAACTATCACTATATGAACAACTGCTGACACGTGAGTGAACTCCATCAGTTGTTCAGCTGTGCGAGTCATGTTCAGTGAACTTATTCTATAATAAGCACCTACATACTAGCTATAGTGTCACCACACAAATGTCTATAAGAACAGACATCCTTCATAATGAAGCAAGCATAGTATGTACCGATCTTTGCGGATTATTAATTACCAGTTAGTAATCCTATGACCAGGAACTATTTAAGTTTAGAGTTATCATCTTTTTAGGCCTCACTATTATGATCTCATCATAATCCATAAAAAGCTTTACTCTAAACTATGTTATATCTTATTTAAACACTTAAATAGATAAAGCCCGTAATAAAAACAAAACAAGTCTTTTATTAATATCAATGAAATCAAAATAGATTATTGAAAAGTTATTCCTAAATCCTCATACATGATTGGACTTGGGACATATTCCTTTCAGAACCAATTTTTGAAAATCTTAAAAAGAAGCCAGAATTACATTCAACCCCCCTTCTGTAATTGTTGTTGTATTGTTAGGGAATAACAATTGGTATCAGAGCAAGCTCTTGAAGTACAAAGAGTTTAAAGATCATAACAAAATAGCAAGATGAACAAGAAAGATGTTGGAGTGAAGATTCAATTTCTGGACAAAGACAATTATCACCACTGGAAGGTGAAAATGCACCTACATCTTCTTTCTCAAGATGAGGCCTATGTGGATTGCATAGAAAGAGGTCCTCATGTACCAATGAGAGCTACAATAGGGAATGAGCCATCTGTTCCCAAGCCTAGGCATGAATTGTCAGATCCTGATATTTAGCAAGTCAGGAAAGATAAGAAGGTCATGAATATGTTGTTCAATGGAGTTGACGGTGATATGTTTGATAATATCATTAACTGCAAAACTGCCAAGGAGGTTTGGTATACATTTCAGAATATCTGTGATGGTACTGAGCAAGTAAGGGAAAATAAGATGCAACTACTAATTCAGCAATATGAGCACTTTTATTGTGAAGATAGTGAGTCTCTCAATGACATTTTTAGTAGGTTTCAGAATCTACTAAATGCTCTGAAGTTGCATGGAAGAGTCTATCAGACAAAAGACTCCAATCTCAAGTTCCTTAGTTCTCTTCCAAAGGAATGGAAACCAATGACAGTCTCACTGAGAAACTCAAAGGATTACAATGAGTTTACCTTGGAGAGACTGTATGGCATCCTGAAAACTTATAAGCTTGAAATAGAGCAAGATGAGAGGATGAAGAAAGGAAAGAAGAAAGGAGGGTCCATAGCACTGGTTGCTGAGTTGGAGAAAGAGAAAGAGGTGAAGGTAGAAACTATTGAGTCTACTTCAAAGGTCTGTGAAAACAAAGGCAAGGGGCTGGTAGCAGAAAATGAAGATTATTTGAGCCAAGATGATAGGGATGATATTGATGAACATATTGCATTCCTTTCCACAAGATTTTCCAAGCTCAAGTTCAAGAAGAACTTTGGAGCAGCCAAGTTAAATAGAAACATGGTGGATAAATCAAAATTCAAATGTTTCAAATGTGGCTTGGCAGGGCACTTTGCCAGTGAGTGTAGAAAGTCAGATTCCAGCAAGAAGAAGTTTGAGCCTGTGGACTATAAATAGAAGTATTTTGAGTTGCTCAAACAAAAGGAAATGGCTTTTATTACACAGGAAAATGATTGGGCAGCAGATGGTTTGGATGAGGATGAAGATGTCAGCTATGTCAATCTAGCCCTAATGGCCAAGTCTGATGAAACAGAGACACGTTCTTCAAGTAATTAGGTAATCACCACTAACCTTGCACATTTATCTAAAGCTGAGTGTAATGATGCAATTAATGACATGCCTACAGAATTATATCATTTGCGTGTTACACTTAAGTCTCTCACAAAGGAAAATGCTAAAATCAAAAGAAAACAATTTATTTTTGAGTGAGAGGAATAATGTGCTAGAGTCTCAGTTTATTGAATTTGAAAAATTGAGAATTGAATGTAAGATTGCTAAGGATGAATTAACCGAGTCCTTAAAAAAAGAAGAGATTTTTAAGAAGCATCTTGAATGAGAGCAGAAGGTGATTAAGGCATGGAAATCATCTAGAGATGTCCATGCTCAAATCACCAAAGTTCAAGAAATTGAGTCCTTCTGTGATGCAGCCTGGAAAAAGGGTAAAGAGAAGCTAGAATCCAATTTGGTTGAAGGATTGCTAACAGATGTAGACTCGACGGATGATGAGAGTCATCCATCGGATAATCAAAAAGATTATCCGTCGAATGACATAAATTCTCATCCGTCGGCTATGAGCAAACCTGTGAGTAAAGCCAAACTTGCCAAGTTAAATGAAAAATATGGATCAGTTTCCAAAAACTTTATTTCAGGAGAATCTAGTCAAGTGAAGAAGGAGAAGAAAGTGAATGTTGGTCATCTGTCCATCAAGCAATTGAATGACAGACTGAAAAGATTGAGGTTAAAACAGAGGCTAAAAAGAAAAACAATAGAATGGAAAGTAGGAATTAACAAACATAACCACTACACACCTGATAAGTATGCTCCAAGAAAAATCTGTGTTAAGTGTGGTAGTGCTAATCATTTATCTGTTAATTGCAAACTTGCCATGCCTATTCCCATATCTGTACCACCTTCTTTTCCCAACATGAGTGATATGCCTTCTATGCCTATAAATGCTATGTCTGCACAGAATATGAATGCATAATTTGCTAATATGTCATTTGCACATAATCCTTATTATGCTGCATTTAGTATGCCTCAAATTCCATTTAGCATGCCCTACTGGAATAACATGTTTGCAAATAGCATGCCATTTCCTGTTAACCAAAATGTGCATGATAATTCTGCTTTAATGACTGGTTTCAAAGGTCCAACTCAGATGACTAAGGATGAATCTGATATCCCCAAGTCAAATGAGATAAAACCTAAGAAACAAAAGAAGAAAGCTAACAAGGCCGGACCCAAGGAAACTTGGGTACCAAAATCAACTTGATTTGGTTTTGATGTATGCAGGGAAACAGAAAAAATCTGTGGTACTTGGATAGTGGTTGTTCAAAACACATGACTGGAGATTCTACCCTGCTCACAGAGTTCAAGGAGAGAGCTGGCCCAAGTATTACTTTTGGAGATGACAGCAAGGGTTATACTGTGGGATATGGATTGATTTCTAAAGACAATGTCATCATTGAGGAGGTTGCCCTAGTGGATGGTCTCAAGCATAATTTGCTGAGTATCTGCCAGCTTTGTGACAAGGGAAATTCAGTAACCTTCAATTCAGAAGCCTGTGTTGTGACAAACAAGAGGAGCAACAAAGTGGTTCTCACTGGAGTGAGAAAATGAAATGTGTACCTAGCTGACTTCAACTCATCAAATGCAGAATCTGTTACATGTCTTCTCAGTAAAGCAAGTCAAGATGAAAGTTGTCTATGGCACAAGAAGCTGTCCCATCTAAACTTCAAGACCATGAATGAGCTTGTCAAGAAAGAACTGGTTAGAGGTATTCCTCAAGTGAAGTTTTCTAAGGATGGACCGTGTGATGCTTGTGAGAAAGGGAAGCAGATCAAAGCATCATTCAGAAAGAAGCTTGATTCAACAACTGAAGAACCTCTGCAATTGCTACACATGGATTTTTTTGGAACAGTCAATGTGTTGTCCATCTCAAGGAAAAGATTTTGCCTAGTCATTGTAGATGATTTCTCAAAGTTCTCTTGGACATATTTCCTAAAGTCTAAAGATGAGGCTAGTGAAAT
Organism: Apium graveolens; assembly: GCF_009905375.1. Taxonomy (NCBI): domain Eukaryota; kingdom Viridiplantae; phylum Streptophyta; class Magnoliopsida; order Apiales; family Apiaceae; genus Apium; species Apium graveolens. The sequence goes on along the minus strand of NC_133654.1, from coordinate 27,826,515 downwards.
CATCATCAATCACATAAGGAAAGTCAACAATCATCCTGATTTCAAAGTTAAAAGAATCAGGACTGACAATGGAACTGAGTTCAAGAATTTTATTATGAGAGCATTTTGTGAAGAGAATGGGATTATGCATGAGTTTTCAGCAGCAAGAACTCCACAATAAAATGGAGTAGTGGAAAGAAAGAATAGATCACTTATTGAAGCTGCAATGACAGTGCTTGAAGAATCAAAATTACCAACATACTTCTGGGCTGAAGCTATAAATACTGCATGCTACACTCAAAATATATCTTTGGTTAATCAAGCAAAATGTATGACACCCTACCAATTGTTCAAGAACAAGAAGCCAACCCTAAATTTTCTTCATGTCTTTGGCTGCGACTGTTATATCTTGAGAAATCAAACTGATCAAAATGGAAAGTTTGATGCTAAAGCAGATGAAGGGATTTTTGTTGGATATGTTATTAGTAAAGCATATAGAGTCTACAATCTAAGAACCAACATTGTTATGGAATCAATACATGTTGTGTTTGATGATAAGAAGATTGAAGGACTGCAAGATGGAGATTACCATGAGAGCCTCAAATTTGATAATATGGAGATGGTTAGTGATGATAGTGATGATGAAAGTGATCAGGAAACAATGACAAAGGATATTGCAGAAAAATCTACTACTAATGAAACACAAAATTCAACATCTGTTGAGTTACAAAATGCTTCATCCGTCGGAAGAAAATCTGCTTTATCCGTCGGGAGACAATCAGCTTCATCCGTCAGAACTTAAAATACACCATCCGTCGGGTCATCAAAAGAAGCTGAAAGTTAGAATAGATTACTCACATAAAGTTCCCCTTTCTCAAATCAAAGATCCATAAACTCAGGGGGAGTTTCTAATAATCAAAACTCAATCACACATCAAGATGACAATGAGGCCTCTTCATCTAGAGCTAATCTACCTCAACAAAGAAAATGGACAAAGGATCACCCCTTTGAGCTCATCATTGGTGATGTATCTTCTAGAGGTCAAACAAGGAGAGCAACTCAAGAAGAATGTCTATATAGTAGCTTCCTATCTAAGGAAGAACCAAAGAAGGTAGAAGAAGCTCTGTTGGATCCTGATTGGATTTTAGCTATGCAGGAGGAGCTAAACCAATTTGAAAGGAATAAAGTTTGGAAGCTGGTACCCAAGCCTAAAGGAAAGAATCCAATAAACACCAAATGGGTATTCAGAAACAAGATGGCTGAAAATGGCATAGTGGTCAGGAACAAAGCTAGATTGGTTGCTAAGGGCTATTGTCAGCAAGAAGGAATATATTTTGATGAAACCTTTGCTCCTGTTGCAAGACTTGAAGCCATCAGAATTTTCTTAGCCTATGCAGCCCATGCCAATTTCAAGGTCTATCAAATGGATGTCAAGAGTGCTTTTCTAAATGGAGATTTAAAGAAGGAAGTCTATGTCATTCAACCTCCTGGTTTTGAAGATCCAAATTTCCCAAATCATGTTTACTATCTTTTGAAAGCACTCTATGGACTGAAGCAGGCACCTAGAGCCTGGTATGATACTTTATCAAAGTTCCTTTTGGAAAATCACTTCACAAGAGGTACTGTGGATAAAACTTTATTCTTTAGAAATGTTAATGGCTCTAGTATACTTGTTCAAATTTATGTAGATGATATTATATTTGGCTTTAAAGATGAAAAACTTTACAAAACGTTTGCCAAATTGATGCAAAGTAAGTATAAAATGAGCATGATGGGAGAACTAACTTACTTTCTTGGTTTACAAGTTAAGCAAGTTAGTGATGGAATATTCATTAGTCAAACTAAATATATTCATGATCTTTTATAGAAGTTTGATCTAATGGATTGCACATATGCAAAAACTCCCATGACCACTACAACTAAGCTTGAATTAAACACTACTGAAAAGTCTGTGGATATTTCAAGTTATAGGGGCATGGTTGGTTCACTTCTGTACTTAACAACTAGTAGGCCATATATAATGTTTGCTACTTGTCTTTGTGCTAGATTTCAGGCTGATCCTAGAGAATCTCATTTAGTAGCTATTAAGAGAATTTTCAGATATCTCAAGGGAACACCAAAACTTGGCATTTGGTACCCTAGTGATTCTGGTTTTGATCTAACTGGTTATTCAGATGTAGATTATACAGGTTATAAAATAGACAGAAAAAGCACAACAGTAACCTGTCAGTTTCTTGGAAACAAGCTTGTGTCCTGGTTCAGTAAAAAGCAAAATTCAGTTTCTACTTTTACAGCTGAAGCTGAATATATTGCTGCTGGTAGTTGCCGTGCACAGATTCTATGAATGAAAAACCAATTGTTGGACTATGGTCTACAAGTGGATATGATTCTTATTTTCTGTGACAACACAAGTGTAATTGCCATCACTGAAAATCCAGTACAACATTCAAGAACAAAGTACATAGACATCAAGTACCACTTCATAAGAGAATATGTGATGATTGGTACTATGGAATTGCAGTTTTGTTCCAAGTGAAAAACAACTTACAGATATATTTACCAAGCCACTGGATGAATCCACCTTCTCAAGGTTGGTAAGTGAGTTAGGTATGCTTAATTATTCTTGAATCATTTCAGTTATTTTGCAAGTTGTAATGCAGCCAAAAATTGAATTGATTTTTCAGTTTTGGATGAAATTTTGGCTAAGTCAAAATTTACATCCTGACGGATGATCATTATCCATCGAGTTCGATCATCCGTCGGAATATAATTTATTAATAAAATCAATTATTTTTCTGGAATATTTTATAACTCGACGGATAACTTATTTATCCTCATCCGTCGAATTGTCTCAATTCTAGCCTTTAATTCTCTGAACATTATCCATCGAGTATAATTACAGTTTGTAAGCATAACACGACGAATAAGTAACTGATTTTTTATAGTTTATTATTTTTAAACGGCTATTTTGGGCAAATTTTATTGGTCACTTTATTTTACTTTAATATTTTTGACAGTTATTTTCTGAGATAGTATAAAATCAATTTCACTTTTATTCATTTCTTTTATCATTCTCAAGAATCAATTGCTCTAATTTCTTTCTTCTCAAAAGCAAACTCTCTCTCTGCAAATTCCAAATCTCTAACAATGACACCTGTAGTGAAAATCAGGTCCCAAACTGGTTACATCTATGAGAAAAACAACTTC